>NC_068355.1:38294128-38509128 GCF_020536995.1 Dreissena polymorpha | reverse complement strand
GCTTGTAAAGTCACGTGTTTATTGCTGCATAATTATCGTTTAGAAATATGGAATTTGGAATTTTGTCACGGTACACAACTTTTATTTTTTATATTGTATGACATTATTATGCAATTTATTAAAAATGTTCGTACATAATGTATATTGAAAGTTCTTTTACTAAGTGACACGTTTAATGTGAACATAGTGAGCTATAAAAGTACATGTATTATATGGTGCTACATTTACTGGAATATTGCATTATGTTCCCTATAATACTAGCTCAAGAATAAAGCAGAGGTTCTAACCTGTTTTGTTCAATGAAATTCATCATCATTTCCTTGATTATTACGGACAAATATCCAAGAATAGTGAGTTTTAAAGTTGTAACCGCTGATTATGATTATGATATGATGACAACCAGAATATGAAAACTACTTTATATATTTTCAACAATTGTTTTTGAATTGCAATATAATAGTACGTTCGTTAGCTTCTTGTCAGATAACAAAACAAACAATGGCGAAAATGGGTAATAACGGACCGACGGACGGACGGACAGACAGACAGACAAAAAGACAGACAGACATACTGACTGACTGACTGACTGACTGACTGACTGACTGACTGACTGACTGACTGACTGACTGACTGACTGACTGACTGACTGACTGACTGACTGACTGACTGACTGACTGACCTGACTGACCTGACTGACTGACTGACTGACTGACTGACTGACTGACTGACTGACTGACTGACTGACTGACTGACTGACAGACAGACTGACTGACTGACAGACAGACAGACAGACAGACAGACAGACAGACAGACAGACAGACAGACAGACAGACAGACAGACAGACAGACAGACAGACAGACAGACAGAAATATTCGACATATCAATGCTCTTCGTTTAGAACATGGAGTCAAAACATCTTAAGGTATCTTGGATTAATATCATGCGTGTGTATCTAACAATTACAACCGACCGAAACGAAATTTTCTCGAAAACCTATCTGATATAAGCAGTGTACGAGCCGAAACAATGGAAGCAGTAGCAGCATAAAAACAGATTTCCAAGAGAGTTTCATGTCTGCATCCGAGTCCTATCCCATTTCTATCAGCATCAATATTCGACAGGCGCGATAAGAGAACGTAGTCAGTGGGGTGTAAGCGAGAAGAGACTTCGAGCCATCGAGACTCGTGCGAATCCAATCTGCGTGGTCCCAACATTTTAGCACCACATGTTCCGTGTTTCCAAATAATTGGCCAGTGGTAGAGAAAATGTGTTGAAGGATTTGAGGAAAACATCATTCATACGCCGCCGTTACACAGAAGTCGTGATAGGTTTCTGCGCATACTAAGGGGTGATAGTTATGATTATATGCGATTTTTATGACGTTTTTTTTAAATATATATTCTCGTATGAGCAATGTTTACGTGTTTTATAAAGAATTTCGAGAATTTAAATTTTACGTGTTTGTTGAAAAAACTTTGATGTGATTTTAAAAGGTCATCGTTACCGATATTCTAAGTTATTGAGTGTTACTCGAATAGAGTGACTGAATTTTACGTGTTTGTTAATTTTTTATGAAATTCAAATTGACGTGTTTGATACGAAGTAAACGTTCAATTATAAAAAGTGCACCGATACTCAAATGATTCTGTCTTTTTCTGTATTGTAGTAGTTGTTTTACCTTTGTAGGCCATTGCTTAACGGATGGAATGCTTTGGTGTTGTTTCAGGGCAAATGCAAAAGTTAACAAAAGTGTGACAAGTTTTATTGACTTTGGCGGATATTTGATAAATTGACTCAGCAACGCCCTCGATTGGGTAAAGTGTTGTGGCCTTGAATGGCGTGTTGTGTTTGAGAAATCAAAGGTGGAAATCATATAGAAAAGCTGCAAACGAAAACAATGCGGTGGATATTGTGATGATATTTATTGTGAGTCTATGTACAAAACTATTGAATATGTGCTTTTTGTGCTGTCGTAACTTGGAAACGGACTAACACTGTTACAGTGACTGTTAATGTATTTATATGAAACAACGTTGTCGATTTCTGATGTAATATGTCTGTAATATATATGTTCTTGGAATAAGTAAACAAAACAGGAAAGTTAAACGTATAAACAAAAGACGCACAGTGTTTATATATAGTTTGGATATTTTATATAAAGAGAAAGAA
Source organism: Dreissena polymorpha (assembly GCF_020536995.1). Taxonomy (NCBI): domain Eukaryota; kingdom Metazoa; phylum Mollusca; class Bivalvia; order Myida; family Dreissenidae; genus Dreissena; species Dreissena polymorpha. The sequence goes on along the minus strand of NC_068355.1, from coordinate 38,506,958 downwards.
GATAAATACTTAAATACGACACACCAATCAGCGGAACAAAACGTAGATCGTACGCGACGATGGCGTCAAGTCAGATATTTTACAGACCACATGTAAGTACATAAATGTATTAAAACATAATAATTTCTTGATTTATTTATGAGATAGCACCAACATCGACCGGTAACATGCATAGGCTTTGATTTTAGTTACAGCCTTTCACACTACAGTACCAACACAGAACGTTCATTGAAATTGACATATATTTAAGGTATAGAACCTCCCAATATGCGCCCGTCACTTTATTTGACATGTATTTAATATACTTCCACCATACAGTCCTATTTGGACAAGTCACGTTCGTTGACCTATATTTGAGATATAAACTTTCCATATCAAATGTCTATATGGACCAGTCACTGCCATCGGCTTATATTTGTTATATAAACTTGCCCAACAAAGTGCCTATATGAATAAGTCACCAGTCAGTGTCATATGCCCTTATAGGCGATATGCATTTATAAACTTTACCAATAGAGTTCTTATACGGACCAGTCACTTTAACTGGGTTATATTTACGAATATAATTTCTAAATACAGCTTTTATATGAATCTTTTATTGTCATTCTCTGATAGTTGACATAAAATGTTTCCAAATAAACAATAAGTATATGCGAATCGCATACTAATACCATGGTTGTTTATACAGGTTACTTATATTGTTAGAAAAGTTTAATATAAATATGTCATTGTGTGTAATATCTTTTTTACACTGTTCCGTTCAATTATCAATTAAATCATATTATAAGTCCGTCATGTCTGTCTTGTACATTCCAAGAACTTAGTATATCTCGACGAGAAGCAATCGCACGCTGTTAGCACACCCGATAAGCCTTGTCGTTTACTTACTTATTCCCCGAAATCTTAAAAAAAAACTCCTCGATCGACGTTGATCTTTCATATTTATCAAATCGTTTAATTTTGTAACCATGGCAACTTTAATCTATGATAACCTAAAAGATACGGGTTGAGAAATTCCTAGTTGGAATTTGGAATTTGCCTTATAATGCGTAACATATTCGAATAAGCTACACTGGATCTAATGGATTCCGCTGTAAATGTAAGTACCCTGGTTTCTTTTCAAGTATTATTACCGCTAGTAAGTATACATAATTTGTGTGCACACGGCGTCGGGTGAAAGTATTTAGTTAAAAGTCAAATGTTATTCACTTTTGCAAAATGTAGTGTGCGCTCTACAACCTTCACTCTTCCATAAAACATCATAATAACGATGGAATTGTTGTTTTCGACAAGGTGTTCCGATGTTTAACAACAAATGTTGAACTTTTCGCAATCTTATGAATATGATCGAATGTTATACAAATATCCCCTACCTTAAAGTTAGTTTGTTAAATATAATCGAATTCAGCAAAAATGATTGAACACCTCGGTCGAAACACACGGCTTTTAACGCCTGAGTACACTACGATCCGCCTTATACTACGCACTCCTAATGTACCTCTAAATAATTCAACGAAGAAAATAACTGCTTCATTAAAATGCCCTGGATTGAGCAACTAGAACAAGATGCTGATATTTTTATTGAATCATTTTCGCAGTAAAGACGGTAATAAGTCTTAAGTCTACCACCTGTTTTCTACTTACTTCCGAACAACATACAAAATTGTTGTAAGAGTTTAAGAGATCGCTAAATGCCAAACATTCGTGGTTTCGCAAAAGAACTACCTAATAAACATTGAGTTTATTTTCAACGAAATACCAGTTCATTTTGTACTTTGCTTTCATCTTAAATAATTATTATGCTAGTGGTTATACATTTCTCTCTCCGTAAGTTCCGCGAGCTTATACTTGACATTAAATAGGCTCTTACAAATGGTTTTTATTACCTCACTGTGGCTTGAACTCACTTGTGTAGTTTTGTATATTTAGAATATTATAAACACTTCAGTAATTTCGTAGCTTTTTTATTTAGAAGCATTACGTGGGGTTGCGCGTGTTTTTTTTTACAAAAGAACGCGAATGTTAAATTTATGTGTTCACACACATAATAAATGGATAAGTTGATTTCTATTAGGGATGGCAACGAATATCCGAATATCCGAATATTCGGTCACGGACCGAATATTCGGATACTGTCTTTCGAATCGAATATTCGGAAGAAAAAAATCAAAAAAAATCGAGTAATTTCAAAGACTTTGTATTCGTGAAATTTGCTTCAAACATTTAAAAAAAAGTTGTTCCGCGTGTCATAATGTTTATTCCGATAGGCGCGATAATGCGTCGCTATGGTGATGACAGTATACCGGTCATAAATCCCGCTAATTGCCTAACAAAGACAGTCACTTTGTGTCAAAATTATGATAGGTGCAAATCGCGTCGGCAATCAAAACACCGACCTGTACTTGATCCAATGACTCGAATTACGTTTAAAATTATCAAAGATTAAACGAGTAAAGGAAAAGCCAACTTGGTGTAAAAACAAGTATGGCAATTAAAACACCGACCCGTCTTGGTCTAATAACTCGAATTACATTTAAAATGATCACAGATTAAATAAGTAAAAGAAGAGCCGGCTTGTTGTGAAAAACAAAAAAGATCGTATGGTTATAATCACGCTGTCGAATAAAAAAGCTTTTAGAAAATATTTACTCAACCTCGAATAAGTATTTGCGTATCGTATGGTCCAAACTTTAATTAATTACTCAATATTCAATCAGGTATTATACTTAAATAAACGTTTTTGGTATTTCGCCCTCTTTTAATTGAAAATATATTAATTGCTACACGCATAAAGTAAATCTCTGTCCACGCAAAATGCCACCTACGCCTTCCGCTGATTTGAAGTATTTCACGAGATCATCCGATAAGAAGTCGCCGATACGAGTGACTTTTAAACGTGGAAACTTTAAAAGACTGACTTTTTAGTCTGTTAAGCAGGTTCAATTTGTGTTGTGGCTATGTAAATTATTCGTTCGAGTTCAGCTTAAATTATATTTAGATTTAACTGTTTTGTCATGTAATTATTTTGTCGTCATGTAAATAGTATGTTTCTCGTTCTATTGTTTATGTACAATATTAAAAGTTTAAAAAAGTTTTTTTTCATTCAATTTTAACAATAAAAAGTAATCAACAAAATCAGCTCCGAATTAGCGACGGCAACGCTGTGTCAATAGTTAGTCACTTCCGGTGAACTTCCGGTAAAAACGAAAGTAAAATTCATGGAGTAATGGTACGGTAAACAAATTTGATTTTTTTTCCAACAGATGTTGACCGAATATCCGAATATTCGTTCGGAAGGGTGACCGAATATTCGAATACCAAAATCGGTATTCGTTGCCATCCCTAATTTCTATACATTCAATACAAATGTTGATAGATATAAATAATATAAATACAAGTGGAATACAATACACGTGTTGGCGTTGATTGCAAACTCAATAATTTGCTTTACACATTACGGATTGACTAATAATGCCGATACGCAAGTGTTCCAGCTAGGATTTGAAAAGGGCAGGGGGTGGGGGCTATTTTTGTCAAAAGGGCACTTTTGGTGCGCAGTATTTTGTCAAAAGGGCACGGAATGCCCCCTGTTGCATATTAATTGTTATGTTGTTAATAACTGTTTGAAAATGTTATTCCCATTATTATTAAATAACAAATGTATAAATGATCACGTGTCAAAAAGGGGCAGGGCGGGGCCTCAGAAAGACAGGGCGGGGCTTCGGAAGGGCAGGGCGGGGCGCCCTTCCATTTAGGCCTAGCTGGAGCACGGGCCGGGAAAACTGTTACTTGCACGTGCAGAACTAATATTTCGATTTTCAACTCCATACTTATGTTCCTTTTGCATGCCTAGAGAGCAAACATGTACGTCTCGAGGTTCCAGATTCGAAAACTAACCTTCCGCAAACAGTCTCAAAGTAAATATCATTAACACATATAACAAATAAATATACACAAACAATCTAAACAACACAAAACAGTCAATGTGTAAGGCGCAAATCTAAGATGGGTGCTAGTGAATACGTTCCCAATTAAAAACATTCCCTTGTGAGGAAGGTCCCAATAGAAAACGGCTCAGAGTGAACACAGACCTAAGTTAAAAGGTCTAAACTGTTTAAACAGTCACAGTCTCAAAATCAGTTTGGTTTAATTCCTTTCATTGAAATGTATTTCAACTGTGTCAAGATGACAATTTATTTTTTATAAGTGTGACCTCGCCTCACAACGACGCGCTTATACTGAGCTTTTGTCCGTCGCTTTCCGTCTCTCGTGCGTTGTGCGACGTCAACAGTTACCTTGATAACAATCTAGATGTCATATTTAAGTCCATTTTTATTAAACTTAGTCGGAAAAGTGTTCACAATGACATTTAGGCAGAGTTTGAAAATGGTTCACATGGGGTAAAAACGAGATAACGATGCAAAATTAAAGAAAAAGCTTCTGATCACTAGAATTCACACTTTTTCTCAATCATCATTGCTCAGAACATTTTCTCCAATTATGAGTTCGAAAATTGTTTTCGTGCAATTGTTTTCTTACAGTTTTTCTAATATGGTTGTAGTAAAACCCTGCGAACACTCTAGACTTCACATGTACTGTCTGATCATGACAGTCGCTCGGAAATGTTTTTCAGATGTTTTCAACAGAGTAAAAACGTGGTTCCGGTCGGTTGTAACACGTGGCGTGGTAGTTTTTGAACAATCTAGAGGACACATTACCCCTAATCATCATGAAATTTGCCCAAAACAGTTGTAATAATTACATATCTTGGCCTAGTTTGAAAATGGTTAAGGTCGTTTGAAAAACATGGCTGTGACGGGTAGAAACAGTTGTCATTTTATTGCTTCAATTAAACCTTGTGAATACAATATGTCACATTTGTGGCCCCATCTTCATAAAACTTGCTCAAAACATTGGTCCAGATAATATTTCAACTGAGTTTGAAACTGGTTCGCATGGGATAAACAATCTAGGTCAAATTAAAGAAGCGGATTTTTAACACTGTAGGGATAACATTTATTGCCCACACATTTGGACTCTTCGTTATAGGATTTGTCCCAATGATATACCAATTGAGTTCGAAACTTGGTAATTTTTTGTCAAACACTTTGCACTTCGAGTATATCAAATTAAATAAAATGCGTTCTTTTCAGGCCAGGCGTTTTGCCTTCATGAAACTTTGTCAGAACTTTTGTTTAAAAATATCTCGACCCAGTTCCAAAAGGGGGACCGCCGGTCAAAACCTCGTTCACAAGTTTAAATGAAAGAAAAGGCTTGTGAAGCCACTAGACGCCACATACATTGCCAAAAAGTCATAAAACTTGTAAAGACCGTTTGTTTCAATGATATTTTTACACCCAATTTTTATGAAACTTGATCAAAACATTTGTCCAAATGATATCGCGGAATTGGGTCTCGAGGGGTCAAACATAAGGTTACTACGTCAATAAAAGACTATAAGCCACATTAATTGCCAAATATTCATGAAACTTTGTCAGAACATTTGACTCAATGTTATATCGGTTGTGTTCGAAACTGGGTCACTTACTATCAAAAACTAGGTCACTGGGTCAAATTTAAAAAATCTTTTCAACACTTTAGTTTTCCCTTTTTCCTTATCTTTATGAAACTTGCTTAGGATATTTGTCCGATTTATATGTTGTTCAAAAATGGATCTTGAAACTTCTAAAAAAATCTGATCAAAACTGATCAGTTCATTCGGGTCTCGGATGAACGACTTAGGATCTTGACACGCGTGTTTTATTTCAATTTAACGCAAAACAACTTACATATCAATGATAATTCAATAATATGAATATTTCAATATATTGCGTTAAAGATGTACACACTATCAATTTTAGAAGGTACAGATAATAAATGAAAACAACATTTTAAATAACTTTATAGTAATAAAACAAGTACAACAACAAAAAGCACATTACAAAAATGATACGTTTATCTTTGACATTTGCACATTTGCGTTCATAGGCCTGCAATTTTGGATTAAAAAACATATATTCACCTTTATAGCAAATGAAAACTGATGCAAACATGAATACGTTACACAATGTGAAGTCCAAATTACCATGTCTTTTGGACATACACAAAGAAAACTATTGATAATATTTTACAGTTTTATCAAATCATTCAATGAGATGCACTGTAGACAAATCCTTAAGGACTAGTTCTCTACAACAATCTATAGACTATTTACTTTTAAAAGCGAGAATTAAAACTTTATGCCGTTTTAATCATCAGTGGTGCCGTTTTGCCCATAAATTGGGCCGTTTAACCATACCTTTTCAATAACATTCATAAAAACGTGGACCGTTTTAAAAACTTTAGGCCGTTTTAACCATTTTCAGGGACGTTTTATCTTGCGGCCTTTTTTACATGTATCCTTCTAAGAACAGGTAGAATTTAGTATAGTTTTGTAAAAAGAAAATCGCAGAGTTCTTGACATCAATGTTCATAGAAGTATTCACCTTAAACCATTGTTTTCATACAATAAATTAAAGTGATTCTGAATACACACTGTGTTAATAGTAAAAAAAACTACTTCCGTGCCATACGACAACGTTGTGTGGATTTGATGGACTTTTCAAAGCCGATTTACCGGCAAGTGTGAATAACCTTTGAAACATGAGTGCCTTGCTCATGTGAACTATAGTTCATGTTTGTTTGGGTATGATTTGTGGGGTTTGAAATATGTTTCTATCAGATTGACTTCGCATGGCCCCGCCATTCGTTCAAAGGTAAATGGCATGGCCCTGCCATTCGTTCAAAACTTCAAAGGTAAATGGCATAAGGTTTTTACACTTGTTCGCGCGCGCGTCCGTCCACAGAATTTGGTGGGACCAAGTAAATATACATGTATGTCCAGTAACTGAAACATTTGTTGTTGATTAGTCCATATTGAGGTATGTTTTACGATGATGATGGTTTCGATGCTGATGGAATGGATGCGGCTGACGATTGTGGTGATGCTGATTATTTCGGTGGTGATGCGTATTATGTTGGTGGTGATGTTGAATATGTTGGTGGTGATGCTTATTATGTCGGTGGTAATGCTTATTATGTTGGTGGTGATGGTAAAAATTTTGGTGGTAATGCTGATTATGTTGGTGGTGATGCTAATCATGTTGGTGTTAATGCTGATGATGTCAGTAGTGATGGTACAAATGTCGATGTGATGCTTATAATGTTGGTGGTGATGTTGATTATGTCGGTGGTAATTCTGATTTTGTCTGTCATGATGCTTACAATATTGGTGGCAATGTTTATTATGTTGGTGGTGATGCTGATGAGGTCGGTGGTTATGTTGATGATATTGATGATGACACCGATGCTGTTGGCGATAATGATAATGTCACTGCTTATCATGACGATAACGCTTTTATAACGCCGATACCGAAAGTATTCATGGATATAAATTTTTTCTCCGTACTGTTGTTTGTGCTTCTTTTTTCCCTTGTACGATTTAACACAAGTCCAACATATAAGTCCAGTGTCTAACCATTCAAATTACTGATGCAGTCATTTTTAAAACTTAAAACTGATATAATTGTTCAACTACTGTTCGTACTTTGTTCTTAGTATACCATGCTTGTCAATTACATCATGATTGTCTTAGTAAGACCACCCTTGACTAACACAGGACTCGTATTGTAGCTTGAGTATTTGCTACAGAAATGCTTCATCATGACTTGTTGGTATTGCGTGATGCCAGATGTGATTAATTAATGGACTGTATATTCGCACACCATTAGTGGTATCTGATAAGCGAAAAGTCAGGTGCTGTACGTTGCCGGAAGTTCAGGGGCTAGGGGAGTGTTGTCGATGAATTTAGTTGAAACCTATTGGGATGAGCGCGATTGCATCGGACGCTCTTCGCTTACAGAGAAACCCTGTAGACCATTTGTTGAGGAAAACCGGTACCCTATTCATGTGTTAGAAACTATCTTGAGAACGGTCTCTAATAGCGGAATAAATCTGGAACCTCCCGGTCGAAATGCAGGCGCTACGTCAGTTTCAACTCCTAACAATCATTTAACACGTAGTCAGTGTCGACGAAAGCGTGAGAGTAAATGCAAAGTACATTTGCATCGCATTTATATGGGACTGTGGATCTGGCGCACCACACTTTAATGTGACCCTTACTAAGGTAGCAAATACCTTAGTGCGCTCGACTGTAAGTGCTAAAGGTAATGCCACCATCATTCCATGTAGTGGTGTATCGTCATGATTCCTTATATTATCATGTTCATCATTATGTTTTAGTTTACGGTCATGTGGTTATTGGTGTTGATGATGATAATTTTGATAATAATAAACAATAAAGATATTATCTTGATGGCTGTGATGATGATTTTGATGATAATGATGACGACGACGACGACGATGATGATGATGATGATGATGATGATGATGATGATGATGATGATGATGATGATGATGATGATGATGATGATGATGATGATGATGATGATGAAAATGTTATTATGATGAATATGATTTCCTCTGAAACAAACACAATTCTGATGTGCAAAATACTGACAAAGTGAATTCCGGTCTACAATGATGTGTATTCCAATGCTCTTATTAAATTTGAACGCACTTTTGTGATGAACACCGAAGTGGGGTTGACATCAAAGAGTGGTTCTACATGGCTCGAACACAATTTCTCCGATAATATAATGGACAATTAATTTTTTTTTACAAAGCATCTTGGTCAGATTAGTGGAAAACGCATACAATGTATCGAAAAGCCACGAATTGTCTTCATAAAAAAGAGACTGCAAGTAAATGTATAGTGACGTTATACCGTGGTTATGTCATTTGATTCTTTATTTCAATGGACATCGGACGTCACCGTTGTATAGCGGAAATGGCGACTGTCAGGCGACTGTGAGTTCACATGTTAGATGCCCACTCTGAGAGCTTTCTTGAGATCATCCACACGGACACCAAGTGTTCTACCCTGGAATCGGACTCGAGAGCTTCCCAATAAGTAGGTTTTCGATGCAATCGAGATAAATTAAATAGGTTTAAAAACAAATAAACATTTGGTATATACCTGCATTAAATCAATTAGTAGTTGTAAGAAGTTTCACACATTAAATGAATAGAACAGAAATGCGAAAACATATTAGCGAACGTTTCGATCGCATCGCGTTTTTTCATTGCATAAGCACCTTTAAACCATAATATTTATGCGACGTCTATGCTGACTCAGATCATAATGTGGGGTGGGAAGGTGGGGGACCATGAACCTGCGAGTATGAGTCAATCTTCAAGATAACATGGAAGCGTTCCAGATATCAGAGACTGCTCAAGGCTGACGGAGCTCGTCGCCCCGCGGTGATACAGCGTACCGTATCTTCTTCATCAACTCATCAATAAATATGATCGGACAGGTAAATACTTTACCCCTGATCCCGCCACCCCACCCACTCTGTTTGTTGTGTGTATGCCGGAATGTTTCGATAAAGTTCCGATGAAATTTAGACGCGTTCACTGGTACCCTCTAGGTTCCATGTGTCTATATGCATCAACATTTAAATGTGCACAAGACACACACAATCCGCAGAAAAAACGCAGAAAATACTCACATGTATTTTAAATTCCTATATACGTGAAAAATGAAATCAATAAAACTTCAACCACCCAAAAAATTGGGAAAATTTCAGAATCATTTTTTTAACATTCGTTATCAACAAAATTAGCACATGCATTTAATCAAATACGAGCGAAAATACGAAACAAATCAACAGCCATTCAATGCATTCTCATATCGCAAATACCGATGTCACTGTCTAAACCGAACAGATAGCGAACCTGTAAAACCGTGATTTATGTTTTCCAATAAAGTTTAAATGACTTTAATGCTAAGTTTATCAACGTTGTTTGGCGCGTGGGAGTGAAACCCTGTTAATACACGTGTCGGCTGCTGATATCAAAGTTTGTTGAACGCGGAGTTCAAGATCTGAACGTTTTGTTCACAGACTGGTTATGTTTTGTTCGTGTTATTCAGAAAGAGATCAGAGATTTATAATAATACAAATTACAAATCGGGTATTTTTCTTTATTCATATCTGGATATTTTTTTATTTTTATTTTTAACTTTAAACATGTTTCGGACCGTGTTGGGGTATTTCTAAATGTCATAAAGCACAGGGAATGAGAGAATGACTTCGGATATGAACTATGGAGATCCGCAATCATTTCGCGGTCCACATCTGCCTGGAGTATATTCATGTACATGATACATGTACTGTATTACAATGACAGTCAGACAAACTTTTTTTTCTTACAAAGTGTTACTTTGATGCATTTCCGTGAACAACTGTAGAATCGATCAAAATAGCAAACTGCTCTTTACAAAATGAGCAAAGTATGAGCAAAGGAACACATTATATGAAAAAGTCAACATTTGTCAAAAACGACCGTCATCAGTCTATAGCAGGTATGCTGGGGATGGTAATTAGGTAGACCCGCGTCAGAAACCAAGCATCAAGAACAAGAATCAAACTCCTATTAGATCAACTTGTAGTTAAACTGTCGTTCTTTATTCCTTTTTGATAACGTAAAGAAACCATACTTATCATATTTAAAGAAAGCGAAAATAAACTGCGCACAAATGACAAAATATATAGGTTTGGAGATACACTGGTTTGAACTTTTAAATAATTTTGGAACTTTGATGATGAGAGCATATATACTGAATTGAGTTCAATGTTCTTACCTCTATAAGTATATCTCTCATAGGTTAACTCCCATCGTCCCACAAGGCGAAATGCAGAGACCACAATTATATTCTGGCAACATAACAAAAACGTACGGAATAGAATGTAAATGAACAAAGTTGGTGGAGTGTTTGTTTATTAATGTCACATCTGTAGAGGAAATGCTGGTCCATTTGATAAATGAGAGACCTAAAAAGGTGAACCTCTTTATTTGCTGGTTTCATATTCCCACGAGGAAGAAATGAACTCATGAACATTTCATTTAACTACCCGCTTGCTAGATAACGCGCCATAACAGAGCGAGCCCCAAACCTTCCCCATTTGGCTCGGTAGTCGTACGCAATAACCACATATGTTCGGGGACACTTACATGTGAAAAGGGGTTCTATCATATACATTACACATGACAAAGACCATTATGATCGCAGCAAATAGTCATCAAGTTAAACACAGAACAAAACACACTTAGATAATTAAATCGTTAAGCTATGCGGGAACACCGGCTATAGATGAATAATAATATGCCTTTTCGACTGAGACTCTTTCTTTACGCCCAAGGTTCACACGGGCAGAACATTGATGTCTGCAATTCCCATTAGTTAACATGCGGTTACCTTGTTGTTTGTTTCTCAGGCCATTCTTGTAAAACGATTTGTTTCATCGGTTGCTTACTTAAGCACGGAAACCGCCGAAAAGAGTTTGTTCATTCTTTCTTGCATACCATAATCCAAACGATTAAATCCATTCTTGCATGTCAAACTGAATGTATGCATTAGTGCAAACTTTACGATACTCAACAGTGAACTTCATTAATTGTAGAGCAACCGGATTATACGTTCAAGAGTGCGTGTTTTACCACGTAAATAAAACGTTCCCTGTTTCACTATTTTACGGTGGCATAGAGGTGACATTCACTCCTCTTTTTTCTATCTCGTGGCCACGAGTTAGCTAAGTCGAGATCTCGAGATCTCGAAATAGAAAAAAGCACTCCTTTTTTTCTATAAAAGAGTTGAGAATTTTCGTTATCTTGAGATCCCGAGTTAGTCAGCCAATCAAATTTTGCGTAACAAGTGTAAATATTCTGTACGCATATATATAGCTGGTCAAAGCAGGCAAGGCTCTGATATAACATAACATACTTCTATTAGTACTACTATTACTACTACTACAACTGCTGTTGTTGTTGCTGCTGCTGTTACTACTACTACTACTACTACTACTACAACTACTATTACTACGAGATAGAAAAAAGAGGAGTGCAATTTAAAAAAAGAGGAGTGATTGTCACCTCTATGCCACCTCGCATAAAACAATATTCTCCCTAAAATAGCGCATACTTAATAGTTAATGGTTTTGACTGTTGTTGTTTTTTATCGAACGACACTCGACTCTTTCAAAATTACATGTATAGTTCTCCTCACATTATATTAACAGACATCAACATTCACATTTTTAACAATATATATTTACTTTAATCTGCACATCTTTAGCGTGGATGAATTTGCATAATTTGGTAAGTCGTCGTAGTGTGGAAGATTGAATTTTATTTCCCGTTTACTTACGTTGTTTGCAAGAGAAGAACATAATAGTATTTGATGCAATTCCGATTGCCGAACAAATGCGTTTTAAGACCTTTTACTTCCACCATCAGTTTTCAAATATAAAATTCTAAGTTAAAAGGGAAACTTTATTAGAATGCCTCTGTTTTTAATCATTTTGGAATAAATATAAATTTAAACGGATTGGTCAATAATTTGAAATAATTATATCACACTTTTAAACTTAATCGTTTAACTGATTTAAAATTGTGCAATAATTTTTCTCACGTTTTCTTTACCACCAATTCATCATTTTAATAACATCGGTAAACGACCAACTAAAACATTTGGCCTTTCATGCTTTTCAGTCGCTTCTAATGATAAACGTATCGGGCGGGGCTTATCAGACTAGATTCAATCTGCACATGGCCCAGGGGAATAAACAGGGGTGGTTCGGGTAGCCAAAATACTCGTTTATTAGCCTCTTCAATGCGTTCAATTACTTGTTGTTTGAGGCGTGTGTATGTTATTTTGTATTTCGTTTCCCTACTTAATGGCTTTCTCGCATTTATTGGATGGCAGCCGCAAATTAATTCCATATAAAAAGGTTTCCTAATACCGATTACATAAAAAATATATGGTCATGAGCGTTTCCGGTCCTCTGATTTTAACAATTTTAATAATAAACGTACACATCTAACTCGGGACCAAAAGGATTGTTTTCGTATAAATCTTTATATCCGCAACTAATTTTATAATTGTAAAAATAATAATAATTATAATAATAATAATAACATAATGTTGTTGTTGCTGTTGTTGTAATTATTATTATTATTATTGGTGTTGTTAATATTATTATATGTTTTTTAATTATTATTATTAGAGTTATTATTTTATTATTACTTTTTTTTAATATTATTATTTGAACTGTTTTGGGGAACCTATGGAAGTATCAATACTGAAAGCCTTTATTTAATGTAGTATTTGTTGGATAGCTAAGGGTGGGGACGGGTCGTTTTTGCGGACATAATTTTCAAGTCATTGAACTAATAACGGGGTTTATCCACGTGTCTGACAACTGTCGGAAGCATTTGGTCACTTGGTTTATAGTAAATAAAAATCCAAACTCCATGCGAAAAGATTATATAACGGAGAAAGATTTACACATGTTGTCTTTTAGTCATAGTCTGAGAGTTTAAGAAGCACATTTATTACGTCTGACCTGTGAAAATTTAATTACGCGGATTTTCATAGAATCGTTGTGTCTTGGTGCGGAAGATCGAAAAAAAACAACAGATTTTTTCAATGGAGGCTGTTTTAGCTTGAAGAAAAGTTCGCAAGACTGAAAACGTGCACGTGCAAATGATGTTCGCAGGCTCATCGATTCTGGGGTTAGTCATGAAAGCATTTCTGTTGTATGACTCCTATGTTACATTTGTTTTCAGCTTGACACAAGCGGTCATAAATATGTCGACATTTACGAATAAACCCAAGAAAAAATTGACGTTTTGAAAACGAATGCGATTTCCAGCTAACGTATCGGGAGCTGTTTGATCGATGTTTTTTAATCCATTTATGCCTAGCGTCTAGAAAAAAGGCCTTGGCAAACAGCGTAGATCCAGATGAGACGCCGCATGATGCGGCGTCTCATCTGGGTATTCGCTGTTTGCTTAAAGGAATTTCTATAAGAAATATTCCAAATATAGAAATAAATATACTAAACATCCCTAATTTTGGAAATAAATTGATCCAATTTAGATGGATGGGAGAGTCCACTAGGATTAAATGGGTTAACTCACGCCTTCACTTCATTACTGAATAGATGGTGTCTTTGTTTCTGTGAAATATCGAATTTACTGTATAGTATTTGTGTATTGCTCCTTGTGGAACTTGTTAGTCATATTATCTGAAGTTACCGACGCATTGACCAAATCAAATGTAACTAAGTAAGATGAAACAAATACCTTAAAGATGCTGAATCAGTATTATTTCAGGTTGATATCTCTGGTTTCAATGCATATTTTTGGTACTGTGTTATTCAAATTTCTCGAACTAGGAACGAATTCCTTTCTGAAAAAGCAATATTGACATTTTAAGTGAAGAGGTTGGACTAATTTTATTAACATTTTAAATCGACAGTTTTAACGATTATCATAACGGCTCTAACCGTGTAGATAGACGCGCCGACACGGAATGGTCCGATTACGTACGGTGTTTGTGACGTTATGTGGTGATTACGACGCCATGCGTTGGCTTTGACGGTTAGTGGTGGATGTGACGGTATGTGTTGTTTGTGGCAATGAATGGTTTTGTAGCGATATATGGCGGTTGTGGCGGCAAAAAAGTAGTTGAGACGTTACATTCTGGTTGCGGCGATATATAGGGCTGTGGCGCTAGGTGTGAGCTGTAATGGCATGCGGTGGTTGCGGCGCCATGTGGTAGTTGTTGTGGTTATGACGGTATGTGGCCTTTGTGACTGTATATGGTGGTTGCGATGGTAAGTGTATTTGTATGTGGTGGTATGTCGCTATTTTGTGGTTGTGACGGTATGCGGTAGTTGCGACGGTATGTAATAGACGTAATACGATGTTTGTCACTGCAAGTTGTAATCGTTGTGCCATGATTGTAATGACAGTCCTCATATTAAGGAATTCAAATATTTATTAAAATGCTTTCGTTCTCTATTTCCAGAGTTGCACAGACACAAAGGCGTTTACGTATGACCATCGACCGCGGTGTCTGAAATGCGGCGACCGCTGTCCGGGTCTCGACATGCACTATTGGAGGTAAACCGTTTCGTCAAAATCGGGGTCAAATACACGATCTAATGAACAGTTAAAGTTACGAACGAATTCGTTAAAACAAAACAAGATTTTATCACAGTAATGACGAAATATACACACAACCTGACACTCTGTGTTTCATTTATCAACTTTAAAATTCAAACTGTAATACCTGGGGGCGACGCAAGTTTTGTCTACAGGGACATAATGTTTAAACACTAATAAGATGACCAATATAAAATGTCATATACAAAATACTTCTCCTCTAGAAAAGAAAACTACTGAAGTTATTTTTTTATATCTTTATAAAACATGTGACCCAGTTGTGTTGCAAGTTTTGACTCAAAGGGCATGATTTGAACAAACCTTTAAACGCAGAATGATAAAAATCGCACATACACACCTTTCTGGAGCTCAGTGTGGATTTTGTATTATGAAATGTGAAAGCAAAGCTTAGGACAAGATTTTGTACATGGATGGACGGACAAACTTCCATTTGATGCCAGTATACATGTTTTCCCGTAAACTTCGTACTTCAGGGGGTGGGGGTATATAGGTTTTAATAAGTGATAAGAATGTTCCAGAATAACGTTGGAAATTTGCAAGTAACGATCTTGACTAACTTTGCTGAAATTAATTGGTCCTTAACGTAAGCGATGAGATTTTCTTCTTCTATTTGAGAAATATTTTATAGTTTTTGCATGATTGCCGGTCGATATTCGTTCTTCTGGCCACCGGTATACAAGAAAGGAAGTAGATTCCCTAGGAAGCCGTATTTTATAAAAATGACCGTATTATTATCGTGATTTAGTTTCACTTGTGTTTAATTTAATGTTACATGATATATATGATTCCAATACCAGAGGGTGGGGATTTTTTTTCATGGCTCTTTCTCAATTTTACTCTTATAAAACACGATTATATATATTTATTTGAATATATTGGGCTGCTAGGCCCATATACTATCCAGGGTACATTACTTCCACCTTAAATATATATTTGATAGTTATTTTTTTCAGATAAGTGAATTTGCCGATATAATTTGATTATTTTTCATTAAAAATTATGTTTTAACCAATTAATATCATATCAACACGCTAACCACCTGTGATTCTAACTTCAATAGCAATTTTTAAACTATTTCAGGAAGATCTGCAAGCACTGTCGCTGCGGTCCGGAGGACCACGATCTCACCGACGACGACGATCGACAACCGCCCAGGAAGCCGACGGACGCGCACGATCTGTCGTCAAGGTTACACAAGCTGAATATAGACGACCCAGCGGTGCAGTCTGAAATAGTTACTCCTGAGAATGATCTCGTTATACACAGAATCATCGCCGAAAATTTGGTACATGGCTTCTGTTAAATTATATTTCAGATACATTTTATTTACAAAATTACACTCTTAGAACGTTAGCGCAAAGCAAATGTGTTGCTAAAAAAGTATTGAAGTTGAAAATGAAAAGAATTTTTTGTTGAAAGGCGCAGCAAAAATATACCATTATCAAATTACAGTTTTATTTCATGTGCATGCTAACTTTCCCCATATATAGTACCAACAGTCTGCAATGTAGAGTAAACAATTTTATATTATCATACAAATGTATATAATCGTTGGAAATCATCTTTCCGGTTTTAAGTTATCGTATGGCCAATGGTAATACTTTTCACTTTTAACGACAATCGGAGCCATTAAAGAAAGACGTTAACATTTTCAACTTTCAAAAATTCTTTGCAGCGATCGCAGCAGTACGTGGCGATGCTGCCAAAAGACAAGCAGCTGTTTGCGGCGCAACTTCGCAGACGACAGCTGCAGCGTCAACTTCCGCTTCACGACCTCCATGGGAAGTTCTGCGACAGTTTGACGGAGAAGGAGGCGTTGAAGTTCCAGAAGTTCGCGGAAAAACGACGCAACAGAGCGGCTGGGATCGGCAACGTTGGACCCGTGCCTGACCGGGGCCTTACTGTAAGAATAAAGGGTTAATAATTACTTCAGGCTAATTGACTCGATAGTAAAAATGATTCTATTTAATAAGTCGTCAAAAACTGTTTAAAGTCATGATGCGTAGGTATTGACCCCAGTTGGCAAAAAACAAAACATGTGTTTGTCAGAAACACAATGCCCCCTATTGCGCCGCTTTGAAGCCATATATTTGACCTTTGACCTTGAATGATGACCTTGACCTTTCACCACTCAAAATGTGCAGCTCCACGAGAAGTAAGTAAGAGATTAAATGGAGAAATGATTTTTTTTTTTATTTTTGACCTTTGACCTTGAAGGATGACCTTTACCTTGACCTTTCACCACTCAAAACGTGCAGCTCCATGAGATACACAAGCATGCCAAATATCATGTTGCTATGTTCAAAATTGAAAAAGTTATGACCAAACTTTAACGAAGGTTAAAGTTTTAGGAAAGAAAAAAAAAAGATATTTATCCTTTGACCTTGAAGGATGACCTTGACCTTTATTTTTCGCCACTCAAAATGTGCATCTCCATGAGATACACATGCATGCCAAATATGAAGTTGCTATCTTCAATATTGCAAAATTTATAAAAGTTTAACCAAGGTTTTAAAGTTTTGTGACACACACATACAGACAGACAGACAGACAGACAGACAGACAGACAGACAGACAGACAGGCCAAAAACAATATACCCCCGATCTTTCGATCCGGGGGCATAAAAACGTATTTAAGTTATGAAGGGTAGGATTTGACTTGTTGTCGAACAAAGATTTGGTACGTAGGAATTTAAGCGGGTGATTAAAGAATCTCGCATCAGAACGAGAATGATATTATGGGCCGATAAATACAATCTGAAGCAACAATCAATTCGATTCAAGTACGATTTGCGGGATATGTTTTGATATGTTTTAGGCAACACGAGAATATCACTTTACTATGTGCTACGGTAATTCTCGTTCCAGAGATGCAAACGATGCGAACTGACAATCGACCCGAAGGCCTTCGCGATGATAACTAACCGACTGGGTCCCGGCACGTGCTTCCATACAGGTTGCTTCACGTGCGCCACGTGCAAGGAGCTGCTCGTTGACAACATCTACTTCTGCCGCGTGGGCGACATCTACTGCGGTCGCCACTACGCGGAGCTCGTGTACCCGCGGTGTTCTGCATGCGACGAGGTACGTATGTCTCAACACATTCGAAGCAGTTTTATCCTTTAAAAAAGACTAACTGTGTAATGGGCAAGATTTTGGGGCAAAAAACAAAGATCTCGGGGCACAAAAAAAACAGCTGACCTTTATAAAATCCTTTCGACAGGCACTACCTTTCGTTATTCTTTGAATGCAACTACATGTACCATTGATGAACTAAATGAGTTAGAGTTGATTGGATCTACGGATAAGATGGGTTATCTTATCGGAGATTATGGAGATCCCAATATGACCTTTTATTAAAAATATCAATACATTGTCGATCTCTGACTATTGCGAATGTATACTAAACAACTTGCAGTTTGCGGTTCCTGTTTATTATTACAACATTCCAAATTGTAATGTTGTACAAGTAGTTTTTAAGTTTACAACATAAAAATGTCGTTTAGTATTGCAAACTGAATTACCAAAAATGAACCGACTAATCTCAGTTTATTCACAGTAAAAAAATCAACTTACGTGTTACCTTGTGTTGGTAAAATACAAACAGGTCAATAAAGTGTAAGTTTACTCCACAGATCATTTTCTCTCGCGAGTACACACAGGCGGAAGGCCAATCGTGGCACGTGCAGCACTTCTGCTGTTGGTACTGTGATACACCCCTGGCGGGACTTCGCTATATCGCCCAGCAGAACAATCCTTACTGCATCCAGTGCTTTGATCGACTATATAGCAAGGTATGACACACGAGCGTCGTTCTGGGAAAATGGGGTTTAATGCACGTGCAGTCCGCACAGGCTAATTAGAGACGACATTTTCCGCTTGTATGATATTTTTCGTTTAGAGAAAGTAAATACTTAGACAAAATTCAGTTAAGATGTAAAGTGTCGTCCCTGATAAGAATGTGCAGACAGCACAGAGTAATCTGCGACGACTCTTTACACATGCATTAAACCCCCTTTACACAGAGCGCGGTTCAAATGCATAAGATGCATTAGATGGCGGTAAAAGCATAAATATATAAGCAAAAAATTGATTAGATTCCATTATGATCTTATTCCATTTGGATTCAATTCACTCCACGCATTCGATTCGTTATATGGCAGTGAAATATCATGCATTGGCGGTCATGTCGATTCAATTCACCGCGTTCAGTGCTTTGATAGGCGCAACTGCAAGAAAATGACAATGCATACGCGGACACCTCATTCGTTTAATGCTTTGATCGGATATACAGTTTAGCTAATATCAAAATAAGGTAAAGGTACATCAATAAAAGACAATGTGCACAGCGCTTTGATCGGCTAAACAGTGCAAGGTCAAAACATTAGAGGACTCATCGATCAAATTTATTGCATTCAGCGTATTGATCAGCTATTTAGCAAGGCATTAGAATCGATATTATTCCATAAGTACACAAACGCTGATGTTTCATTTGGGTTTTGAAAGGACCAAAACGTTTAATATAAATTTTGCAGATACTCCGTGACGGTGGAATTCCAGTTTAGATTTGGGTCATGCGAAATAGTGTGGTACGTCAGTGTGTTATCATAGCATTCATAATAGAATGAATAAACCTCTTTGCTTTAGCATTTTGCTATTCTATCTTCACACTTAAATTCACGTATGTGTTTTGATGGTGGTAAATTCTGGCCACGTTGCAGATATGCAGGATCTCCCAATCCAATCGTGCGCAGTTTTTCTTTCCCCTTTGCCACCCGTGTAGATTTGAATGCTAACCTATAGTTAGTCCGAACAGTTACTGTTGCTGGTAAAAATTCGTCAATCATTTATAAAACAAGCTGCTTACAGATAACGTGTCGTGCCCGGCTATTTCAAGTTATTTTAAAACTCCACGATCCAATATGAAGTTTAAGTCCTAACATGCAAGGAATAACGTAGGTACATCACTCGACTATGGCAAACAGCTATGTGGAGCTTTTAGCAAACGGGCTCGACAAAAACAGAGTTCTTGACACAAGCTGATGAGATACTTAACTCACTGAGGATCAATTCTGACTGATGCTAATCATGAACGTACGCAGTACAGTTTCTGGTCCATGTCCCCTTATACTTGTACTATTTCGATATTTTTGTTATATAACTAAAGGGGCCCTTGCTAAATGACATGCGATAGACAAATGTTAAACACAAGTGAATGTGCAACATATTTCGGTAATGAACAACAACTTAATACATGAACAACAACTTAATACGCTGTATTATGTAGTACAAACAAAAAATTGATATGTAAAATAACATTTAAGAAATTTCAAAGTTATAACCAACACAATATTCGCATGACCCAAGTGTTCCTCTTTTTCCGGAATGACTCTTACACATAGAGAATATTGCATATAATAGTGATTGTTCCATCTTTTGCTATTTCTTTACTCTGTTATGCTTATATATTAGTACACCGCTTTATTGTATTTCATCGCTAAAAAGGACATTACGTGTTTGACTAAAATTTAAGTTGGTCAAAGTTAGTCATTTTTTTTTAAGATCATTGTTAAATTATCGTAACATTAATATACTGGTATGCCGCAACCGATATTATACCTCTACATAGGGCGGTTTTCGTATAACATCTTTCTTTATAAATTATTGAATCATAAACGACATATGGATATTAACACGTCTTTGAGAGAAGGGGGGGGGGGGGGGGATGAAGGTTAAATTAAAGAGGACTGAAACTAAGTCTCTTAGTACAAAATTGTAATATATATTTGTAATGAAATACATTAATGTACTTTTATAAATGATGCAACTAAGGATGTCTTGCAAACACCAACTCCAATCATGTCAGTTTTAACTTCAGTAGTAAAAGAGTATAATAGTGCAAAGTTCGTCGCAGTATTATCTTTTACTACTAGTTGCCAAATAAGGATAATCGTGGACGACTTTTGCCGCTTTTATGAAAATTTTCGTTTTAAAAGATAGTTTAAGCAAAACGTGTCGTCTCTGAATTGGGACGACACTTTACGCACATGCATTTAACTCCGTTTTCCCAGAGCGAGGCCCAATTATTTTCTCTTTTCTTTCTACAGGTGTGCACGACGTGCGGCCGAATCATCACGGCCGACTCTCCGGGCCTCTCGCACGGCGAATACCACTGGCACGCCTGTCCACATTGCTTCTGCTGCCACTGTTGCTACGGGAACCTGATCAACCAACAATTCCTGCTAAAGGACGGTCGCCTGTTTTGCTCCACCAAGTGCCGTCACGTGTACGACACCTCGCCGAAAAACGCCTTTCCTAGGCCTAACCCACACGCACACTAGCGTGTACATCTAGCGAGGTTATTGAAGTGCGAGTGAGCCTCTCTCCGGGAAAACGTTGCTTAATTATGGTGCATAAAGTGTTGTCCCAGATTTGCCTGTGACGACCAAATGGGTATATCTGGGACGACACTATTTGCCTAGACTTTCTTTAAGTAGAGCCTTGCTTAAAAGAAAAAATTCCATGAAAGCGGAAATTCCATGAAGCGATAAGTGTCTTTCCTGATAAGCGTGTGCGCACTGCTCATGTTAATCTGAGACGACACTTTACCTACGAGCATTAATCCCCGATTTCCTAGAGCAAGGCTTTATAACATTTCAAATCAAATGCCGCCACTTCTTCGACAAGGCGAAAAGGAATGCATTTCCTATACCTAAACCGAACGTTGTCTAGCGCAACACTGACATCGAGCGACTAGATGGAAAACAAACACCCCGCCATAAATCGGGCTTTCACAACTATATCGTGTACATCTCGCAACTAGTTTAAAACATAAATGTAAATTTTTTATCAAATCCGTCGAGACATCGCCAAACGCTAATGTATGCTTACCCTAATCCTTATTGGCACGTACACTAGCACGGACATCATGCGACTAGAAGGAAGTAAATTAAATCGTCGAAGAACGCCTTCCCAAGACCAAAACCATACGAGTCGGAACGAACATTAGAACACCGCGGACCTCGAACGACTAGCATGGAATGGGACGGAATTCAAATGCAGTAATGTCTACTACACATCGCCGAAAAAAGCATCCGTTCCCTTTTTCCCCAGCAACTGATTATTAATTGTCGAATAATGAGTCCATCGTGGAACTGATGTATTAGTTTAACAGTTCAATATTATTTACCATACATGTAGTTTCATGTTCAGCCCTCGATGTTAATGATTTTTTCTTATACTTTATTGTGCGTGCATAAGATTCGTGCTAATGTCTTTATCAATAACGCATAAGAATTGTGTTTGTACTTTTCCATATGACTGCATTGATAAAAGGAAATTTCGTCAACTGAGTACTATTTGTACTCCTAATTCATATTGTTTCACGTTGCTATACTATTTAGTTAGGCGGCTGTGCGGCTAGCGCAGTGGTTGGCACATTCACACCTAGGCGACCCGAGTTCAATTCACGTTCCCGGCAGTGGTTAGTGGTCGCCATACCGGACATGTGGGATTTCCTCCGGGTGCTCCTGCTTTCCCAAACAACACAAGACACCACAATTGAAAAATCTTTCAGTAACAACGACATTGCTCAAATTGCAGCTATTATTGAAAATTTGCCCCGACATTTGTGAGTCAATTAAGTTGGAGTGCTGGAGCACTCTCCCGAGTCCAAACATAGTTTAGCCTCTGGCTCCTTAACCAATTTATGCCTAGCGTCTAGAAAAAAAGCCTTGGCAAACAGCGTGATGCGGCGTCTCATCAGGGTCTGCGCTGTTTGCTTAAAGGAATTTCTGTAAGAAATATTCTAAATATAGAAATAAATATGCTAGACATCACTAATTTTTTTAAAGGGGCCTTTTCACAGATTTTGGCATTTTTTAACTTATTCATTAAATGCTTTATATCGATAAATGTAAACATTGGATCGTAACAGCTCCAGTAAAAAATCAAGAATAAAATTTAAAAAAGGAAAAGAACATTGCCCGGGCCAGGTTTCGAACCAGTGACCCCTGAAGTCCTGCCAGAGTCCTGAAGTAAAAACGCCTTAGCCTACTGAGCTATTCCGCCGAGTACACATCCTGGACGTATTTTATACCTTATATAAGCAATCTTCGTAGTTTCACAAAATTTAACGACAAAAACAGAACTCTCCAAATTATTCAATCGTTTCGCGTTGCAACGCTTTATAATTTTTAGGTTTTAAAATCGTCAAAAGATGCATATAATGGCTATATTAGACCATGGTAAATGTTCAGTATTACTGTTTCCTCACAAATATCATAACTAAAACGAAAATTTGCGAATCTGAAACAACTTTTTTCAATTTTGTCATTTTACCAAAGCGTGAAAAGATCCCTTTAATAAATTGATCCAATTTAGAAAGGTGGGAGAGTCCACTAGGCATAAATGGGTTAAGGTCCTTACCAACTTCGAAATACTCACACAATTAAGTTAGGAAATATTGGAACAAAAATGCAAATGACAGTGTATATAGTGTGAACGTTTAGAGGAATTATAACACGTGGTATAGTGGTTAAACATTTTAATGTATATCTTTCTATGTATTCAAATTTGTGGCACATATAATTAATCGCTATAAATGAACACCGCTTGAAAGTGTGATAAGCACGAATACTATTATTAAGATCCTGATTAAAACAGAACCAGAAACACTAAATTATCCAACATCGCATGATATATAACTGTACGTGAAATTAATATAGAATGCATGTATTGTTTTTCCGCCTGCTTAGAACAGAAAATTATATTCCATATTAAGAACATTTATTCCATTTGTTTCGCTCATTTTACATTTATTCAATAAACTTCCAACAATACTTTGACTTTTTTCCAATACATTAACCCACACAATGTTGATGAACTGTGATATTTTCATACAGCTAATATTATCCAATATTTAAAATGTAAACACAAAATCTGGGAAAACATGCGAGTTTCTGGCTAACAAAATGTCCGTTATATTGCATTTTCAGGGGAAACAACTACGACGAAACTCCTTTGAATTTCTCGCAGCGGCTACCTCACGTATTTGAATAAACAACGTGTTAGTCCAAATAATGCGCGAATATTGTCTTTCGAAAAGTCTGATTTGTTGCCGAACCTTATTGTGTGACCCAACGTCTTAATACTGGTCTCAAGAACACTTGACAATTCGTGTATAAAGCATACGTGTTCTCGCCAAAACCTATTGAATCATCTCAAACGAGCTATTAATCAACATACTCTCAGCTAAACGAATATTTAATACCGGAATTGTAATATTTCATCGTTGATCTACACGCTATGAATATGCGCAACTTACAGCCAGAACCTGGAGAAAAATAACCAGAAGTTACATTGAAAAACGCCCAGACCATTCGAAACTGGGGTTATAAACTATGAACAAGCCAGTGAAAACATTTATTGTTAAATCTTCAAGAACCTTTATTAAAAGAATATAATTATGCTCCGCAACAAATAAGTTTGATCTCTACTCGTCTTTGTGCAAAAAAATCAAATTGTTGGTATTATTGATATATCAGTCGTTTTTATAAATAACGTATTTCTTATTTTATTGTGATCCTGGAGAGGGTTGGGCATTTGTAACCCTCTCAAATCGGGCATATAAATAGTATACATTTGTATATATGTAGATAATATAAATTCATTTTATGTTAACGTTCTCTCGTTTCTGTCTTAACACAATATTTGAAAATGAACTTTATAATTAGCCTTTATGTAAAGGGACAGTGCCTTATGTTTGAGCAATAATCTATACACCAGTTCTGTACCAATGGGGCACATTTGTATTACTAACATGCTTAATCCTTTTGTATATCAGGACTGATCGATACCATTTAATTAACGATATTTTTTATTTTATAGAACTTGATTATGTATTTCCTTTGTTTTTGAACGGTAACATATTATTGAATGTTTCTTTTCCGGGCCCTCTTCTTTTTCTTTTTGTCGTGCGCTTGCACTCTTAGGGAATTGAGGCACTCCGAGAGCCTTGCGCTTATTACTAGATATATTTTACTTGCATGCGTGTATTACTATACTTTTTACTTGCATCATTATGGCAACATTTTATGGTCGCAACAGTCCCCAACTCGATCCTTAAAGAGTAAAATGAAAAGAACGGTTATAGGCAATCTACACAATCCGCTTCATATGAACTACATTTGTATTTAGTTCGATCCGATACGTACAATGTGTAAAGTCTATTTTAACCATGTCAAAACACATACTTATATGAAATATATCATGCAAATGCGAAAGGCACATACAAAACATCTAAATTCTGCAAGCGATATACTCAGTCATATGGCATGTCACTGGCAGATGTAGGGTTAGATTCATAACCATGACTGTTCTGCATCCCAGCATTGTTTAAATCACCGTGTTGAATATAAAAGTTTACGAGTATGCCTTAGAGAAAAATATAAAGTAATGATAAATATAGGGCTGTCACGCCCATACAGTGTGTATCATTAAAAATATATACTAATTATATAGTATGGTCAGGCAATGGCTTTTTAACCGAATTCCAAATGTTGACGAACCACGACTACCGACAGATAAAGGGCGATCGCATGAGCTAACTATGAGAACCTTTTGCTCAGGTTAGCTTAAACGATTTTTTTTTAAAGATAACCAGGCTTATATTTTTAACATAGATTTGATCATTTTTAAGTTGCGGGACGAGCAAACGCAAGAGCACATATAAAGCTGCCGGTAGCTATATTTTTATGAAACTACTTAACAGTTATGTCTGCATTCATATAAATCATAGTTATGGTTGCATTGTTTCGCTGGCGTGCTAGTTCATGTTCTATTAAGTAACACCAAGCGTCCCAGCTAAATAGTTGCTGCCCTTAAATAGATGTCATAGTACTTCTTTGTTGTATCAATAACTGCCAGTGCGTACGAGCGTAAACCAGCTTGGAAAAATTTGCATCTTTACATCGAGGCAATCCCTAGCATGAGTATAATACACCATCCACGGGATGAATTGGCATATGCGTGCCATACGAATATAAAGTTTAAAATACGTGTAGCCTTCAAAAGCCCAAAAGAAGCAGTGGTAAAAGGTTAGCGTTTCCTTATAAGTCACAGTTTAAATCCCGGTGAAAGTACATGTTTGTATTCAACTTTTTGCTTGCTATTATACATGTACACGTATAAAACTTTTCCCAATATGAAATATTCGTTAGTAAACGCATTTATTTTTTTAAATACGAAAATCTGTCAAGAAGTCCCATTAAGCAATCATCAATTAGAGAGTTCCCCGTATACACGAAAATTTTTGGATCTTTTAAAATCAACTTTCAACGTAGCATCCCTGTATCCCTTGGATTTTGTTTGTTTTTTACATTTGACCTTGAATGAGGAACTTGACCATTAACCACTCAAAATGTGCAGCTCCATGAGATACACATGCATGCCAAATACCAAGTCAATATCTTCAATATTGCAAAAGTTATGACAAAGGTTAAAGTTTAGTGACAGACACACACCATGACAGACAGACAGACATGCCAAAAACAATATGCCCCCGATCATTCAATCCGGGAGCATAAAAAGCCATTACGTGTTTGACTAAAATCAAAGTTGGTCAAAGTTAGTCATTATTTTTTAGATCATTGTTACGTTATCGTTACATTAAAATACTGGTATGCCGCACCCGATATTATACCTCTACATAGGGCGGTGTCCGTTTCCGTTTTCAGCCGGGTTTTGGTAGCTCACGGGCAGTCATAGCTTGAGATTGCATTTGAGGTCAGTCAGGTTAAGGTAGCTCACCTGTAGTCATAGCTTGGGATTGCATTTGAGGTCAGTCAGGTTAAGGTAGCTCACCTGCAGTCATAGCTTGGGATTGCATTTGTGGTCAGTCAGGTTAAGGTAGCTCACCTGCAGTCATAGTTGGGGATTGCATTTGAGGTCAGTCAGGTTAAGGTAGCTCACCTGCAGTCATAGCTTGGGATTGCATTTGAGGTCAGTCGGGTTAAGGTAGCTCACCTGCAGTCATAGCTTGGGATTGCATTTGAGGTCAGTCAGGTTTAGGTAGCTCACCTGCAGTCATAGCTTGGGATTGCATTTGAGGTCAGTCAGGTTAAGGTAGCTCACCTGCAGTCATAGCTTGGGATTGCATTTGAGGTCAGTCAGGTTAAGGTAGCTCACCTGCAGTCATAGCTTGGGATTGCATTTGAGGTCAGTCGGGTTAAGGTAGCTCACCTGCAGTCATAGCTTGGGATTGCATTTGAGGTCAGTCAGGTTTAGGTAACTCACCTGCAGTCATACCTTGGGATTGCATTTGAGGTCAGTCAGGTTAAGGTAGCTCACCTGCAGTCATAGCTTGGGATTGCATTTGAGGTCAGTCGGTTTAAGGTAGCTCACCTGCAGTCATAGCTTGGGATTGCATTTGAGGTCAGTCATGTTAAGGTAGCTCACCTGCAGTCATAGCTTGGGATTGCATTTGAGGTCAGTCAGGTTAAGGTAGCTCACCTGCAGTCATAGCTTGGGATTGCATTTGAGGTCAGTCAGGTCAAGGTAGCTCACCTGCAGTCATAGCTTGGGATTGCATTTTAGGTCAGTCGGGTTAAGGTAGCTCACCTGCAGTCATAGCTTGGGATTGCATTTGAGGTCAGTCGGGTTAAGGTAGCTCACATGCAGTCATAGCTTGGGATTGCATTTGAGGTCAGTCAGGTTAAGGTAGCTCACCTGCAGTCATAGCTTGGGATTGCATTTGAGGTCAGTCAGGTTAAGGTAGCTCACCTGCAGTCATAGCTTGGGACTGCATTTGAGGTCAGTCGGGTTTTGGTAACTCACGGGTAGTCATAGCTGGGAATTGCATTTGAAGTCAGTCAGGTTTTGGTAGCTCACGGGTAGTCATAGCTTGGGATTGCATTTGAGGTCAGTCCGATTTTGGTAGCTCACGGGTAGTCATAGCTTGGGATTGAATTTGAGGTCAGTCGGGTTTGGGTAGCTCACCTGCAGTGATAGCTTGGGTTTGCATTTGTGGTCAGTCGAGTTAAGGTAGCTCACCTGCAGTCATAGCTTGGGATTGCATTTGAGGTCAGTAAGGTTAAGGTAGCTCACCTGCAGTCATAGCTTGGGATTGCATTTGAGGTCAGTCAGGTTAAGGTAGCTCACCTGCAGTCATAGCTTGGGATTGCATTTGAGGTCAGTCAGGTTAAGGTAGCTCACTGGTAGTCATAGCTTGGGATTGCATTTGAGGTCAGTCGAGTTAAGTTAGCTCACGGGTAGTCATAGCTTGGGATTGCATTTGAGGTCAGTCAGGTTAAGTTAGCTCACTAGTAGTCATAGCTTGGGATTGCATTTGAGGTCAGTCAGGTTAAGGTAGCTCACTGGTAGTCATAGCTTGGGATTGCATTTGAGGTCAGTCAGGTTAAGGTAGCTCACGGGTAGTCATAGCTTGGGATTGCATTTGAGATCAGTCGGATTTTGGTAGCTCACGGGTAGTCATAGATTGGGATTGCATTTTAGGTCAGTCAGGTTTTGGTAGCTCACCTGCAGTCATAGCTTGGGATTGCCTTTGAGGTCAGTCGGGTTTAGATAGCTCACCTGCAGTCATAGCTTGAGATTGCATTTGACGTCAGTCAGGTTAGGGTAGCTCACCTGCAGTCATAGCTAGGGATTGCATTTGACGTCAGTTGAATCAGGTCAAGATCAGATCACTGTTTCCAATAATGAAAAGTTTCCGCACACTAACTTCACTTTGGATTAAGGTATTGTTCAGACATGTGTAGGTAGCTCAAATGCAGACTTAACTTGAGATTGCATAATTAATTTAATTTTATATAATTATTACACAACACATTGTAGATCTGGTGTCATGACATTGCTATGTTTCTAGATGTCTTAATTATTTTTCTGTGTCATCATGTGTACAATAACTTATTACATCCTTCCCAGATCAATGTTACAAAGACCTTTAAAAGGAAATTTTGTGAGAAAATTGTCATGTGTATTATTTTGCATAAATATCAATCAAGTTTTGAAAAAGCATGAAATACAATAACATATTTTGTGTTGAAAAAGATCATTTGTTTAATGTACTTATGTATGCAGTATAAAAAAAATATACTAAAACATCATTAATTAGCTATCTTCCTTCTTTCATC
Source organism: Dreissena polymorpha (assembly GCF_020536995.1). NCBI lineage: Eukaryota > Metazoa > Mollusca > Bivalvia > Myida > Dreissenidae > Dreissena > Dreissena polymorpha. The sequence continues at coordinate 38,477,676 of NC_068355.1, read as the reverse complement.
CGTTCATCGACATCCTGAAAAAGATATAAATACATCTTAAAAGGACTTTTCACAGATGTCTGATTTTTTAAAAATTGTCTTGAATAAAAATGACTTAACTAATAAACGGCAGTATTTGGAATAGTTTCAAGTAATCATAATACCGGTAACAAGGAAAATGGTTAATTTAAAAAATGTGTTTATCCTGGGGATAAACCTTGAACCCCTCAAGGCAAAAGGTAATGCGCTGCCACTACACCACGAATGATTTTGAATTGTGTAGGGTGTGAAAAAGGTTACATATACTTTATTATTTTCCATATTTCCATTCATAATTATTTTTAAACACAAGGGTCTCATTGGCAAGGTATATAAATTATCCATCTAACAATATAACAGAGAAGGGAAATCACATGATAATCAAGATGGCGACGTCGGTGTCAAGACATGTATTTTTTGCTATTTTATATCTTTTTTTACTGTTTAAGTTTAAAATGCCGCTCACTTTCCATCCATATCAGTAAGAAAGTAATAAGCGTTTATTTCGTATTAAATTATCTTTTAGTGGTCATCATTAGAAAACTGTTTGGTGATGTGAGTTGTAGGTTACAATATATGCTTATTTCATTGAACTGAGAAGTGATGTAATGTTTAATATGGTTTGTGGTTTTGTGAATTACAAATGCAGGAGCAATTCAATTATGATGTTTAAAAGACACCTTGAGCCCAGTATTACAAAAATACAACAAGAGCACCGCATAACGGGTGCCAAAACTCGGCTGAAGGTGCAGTTTTAAACACGAGCACCGCCTTGCGGGTGCAGACCGCTCATCTATTTTCTTTTTAAAGGTGAAGGGACTCTCATTTTCAATCACAAAGAAGGGAGGGGTGGAGTGAAGAGGGGTGTATAGTGTGGGGGTGTGGACATTTATTACATTATCTTCCAAAAATGCGAAAAAAATGCAAAAAAAAATTCAGGGGGTGGGGGGGGGGGGGGGGGGGGGGGTTGTGCGATGGTTGGACGGTATTTCAAACATAAACTGATAAAAATAAATATTTGTTTTTTTTAACCGTATCAAAAATAAATTGGGGGGGGGGGGTAGGTGGGGGTGGGTGGGGGGGGGGGGGTATAGTGTGAGGGTGTGGTGGTCATTTGCAAAAAAAAATCTTAAAAAAAAAAAAAAAATTGGGGGGGGGGGGGGATTCGGGCGGGGAGAGGTGGGGAAGTGGGGGGCGATTCTTGGGTGCGATGGTTGGACGGTATTTCAAACATAAAATAATAAAAATAAATATTTGTTTTTTAACCGTTTCCAAAAAAAAAATTGGGGGGGTGGGGTGGGGTGGGGGGCTTTGATCGACTATATAGCAAGGTATGACACACGAGCGTCGTTCTGGGAAAATGGGGTTTAATGCACGTGCAGTCCGCACAGGCTAATTAGAGACGACATTTTCCGCTTGTATGATATTTTTCGTTTAGAGAAAGTAAATACTTAGACAAAATTCAGTTAAGATGTAAAGTGTCGTCCCTGATAAGAATGTGCAGACAGCACAGAGTAATCTGCGACGACTCTTTACACATGCATTAAACCCCCTTTACACAGAGCGCGGTTCAAATGCATAAGATGCATTAGATGGCGGTAAAAGCATAAATATATAAGCAAAAAATTGATTAGATTCCATTATGATCTTATTCCATTTGGATTCAATTCACTCCACGCATTCGATTCGTTATATGGCAGTGAAATATCATGCATTGGCGGTCATGTCGATTCAATTCGCCGCGTTCAGTGCTTTGATAGGCGCAACTGCAAGAAAATGACAATGCATACGCGGACACCTCATTCGTTTAATGCTTTGATCGGATATACAGTTTAGCTAATATCAAAATAAGGTAAAGGTACATCAATAAAAGACAATGTGCACAGCGCTTTGATCGGCTAAACAGTGCAAGGTCAAAATATTAGAGGACTCATCGATCAAATTTATTGCATTCAGCGTATTGATCAGCTATTTAGCAAGGCATTAGAATCGATATTATTCCATAAGTACACAAACGCTGATGTTTCATTTGGGTTTTGAAAGGACCAAAACGTTTAATATAAATTTTGCAGATACTCCGTGACGGTGGAATTCCAGTTTAGATTTGGGTCATGCGAAATAGTGTGGTACGTCAGTGTGTTATCATAGCATTCATAATAGAATGAATAAACCTCTTTGCTTTAGCATTTTGCTATTCTATCTTCACACTTAAATTCACGTATGTGTTTTGATGGTGGTAAATTCTGGCCACGTTGCAGATATGCAGGATCTCCCAATCCAATCGTGCGCAGTTTTTCTTTCCCCTTTGCCACCCGTGTAGATTTGAATGCTAACCTATAGTTAGTCCGAACAGTTACTGTTGCTGGTAAAAATTCGTCAATCATTTATAAAACAAGCTGCTTACAGATAACGTGTCGTGCCCGGCTATTTCAAGTTATTTTAAAACTCCACGATCCAATATGAAGTTTAAGTCCTAACATGCAAGGAATAACGTAGGTACAACACTCGACTATGGCAAACAGCTATGTGGAGCTTTTAGCAAACGGGCTCGACAAAAACAGAGTTCTTGACACAAGCTGATGAGATACTTAACTCACTGAGAATCAATTCTGACTGATGCTAATCATGAACGTACGCAGTACAGTTTCTGGTCCATGTCCCCTTATACTTGTACTATTTCGATATTTTTGTTATATAACTAAAGGGGCCCTTGCTAAATGACATGCGATAGACAAATGTTAAACACAAGTGAATGTGCAACATATTTCGGTAATGAACAACAACTTAATACATGAACAACAACTTAATACGCTGTATTATGTAGTACAAACAAAAAATTGATATGTAAAATAACATTTAAGAAATTTCAAAGTTATAACCAACACAATATTCGCATGACCCAAGTGTTCCTCTTTTTCCGGAATGACTCTTACACATAGAGAATATTGCATATAATAGTGATTGTTCCATCTTTTGCTGTTTCTTTACTCTGTTATGCTTATATATTAGTACACCGCTTTATTGTATTTCATCGCTAAAAAGGACATTACGTGTTTGACTAAAATTTAAGTTGGTCAAAGTTAGTCATTTTTTTTTAAGATCATTGTTAAATTATCGTAACATTAATATACTGGTATGCCGCAACCGATATTATACCTCTACATAGGGCGGTTTTCGTATAACATCTTTCTTTATAAATTATTGAATCATAAACGACATATGGATATTAACACGTCTTTGAGAGAAGGGGGGGGGGGGCGGATGAAGGTTAAATTAAAGAGGACTGAAACTAAGTCTCTTAGTACAAAATTGTAATATATATTTGTAATGAAATACATTAATGTACTTTTATAAATGATGCAACTAAGGATGTCTTGCAAACACCAACTCCAATCATGTCAGTTTTAACTTCAGTAGTAAAAGAGTATAATAGTGCAAAGTTCGTCGCAGTATTATCTTTTACTACTAGTTGCCAAATAAGGATAATCGTGGACGACTTTTGTCGCTTTTATGAAAATTTTCGTTTTAAAAGATAGTTTAAGCAAAACGTGTCGTCTCTGAATTGGGACGACACTTTACGCACATGCATTTAACTCCGTTTTCCCAGAGCGAGGCCCAATTATTTTCTCTTTTCTTTCTACAGGTGTGCACGACGTGCGGCCGAATCATCACGGCCGACTCTCCGGGCCTCTCGCACGGCGAATACCACTGGCACGCCTGTCCACATTGCTTCTGCTGCCACTGTTGCTACGGGAACCTGATCAACCAACAATTCCTGCTAAAGGACGGTCGCCTGTTTTGCTCCACCAAGTGCCGTCACGTGTACGACACCTCGCCGAAAAACGCCTTTCCTAGGCCTAACCCACACGCACACTAGCGTGTACATCTAGCGAGGTTATTGAAGTGCGAGTGAGCCTCTCTCCGGGAAAACGTTGCTTAATTATGGTGCATAAAGTGTTGTCCCAGATTTGCCTGTGACGACCAAATGGGTATATCTGGGACGACACTATTTGCCTAGACTTTCTTTAAGTAGAGCCTTGCTTAAAAGAAAAAATTCCATGAAAGCGGAAATTCCATGAAGCGATAAGTGTCTTTCCTGATAAGCGTGTGCGCACTGCTCATGTTAATCTGAGACGACACTTTACCTACGAGCATTAATCCCCGATTTCCTAGAGCAAGGCTTTATAACATTTCAAATCAAATGCCGCCACTTCTTCGACAAGGCGAAAAGGAATGCATTTCCTATACCTAAACCGAACGTTGTCTAGCGCAACACTGACATCGAGCGACTAGATGGAAAACAAACACCCCGCCATAAATCGGGCTTTCACAACTATATCGTGTACATCTCGCAACTAGTTTAAAACATAAATGTAAATTTTTTATCAAATCCGTCGAGACATCGCCAAACGCTAATGTATGCTTACCCTAATCCTTATTGGCACGTACACTAGCACGGACATCATGCGACTAGAAGGAAGTAAATTAAATCGTCGAAGAACGCCTTCCCAAGACCAAAACCATACGAGTCAGCACGAACACCGCGGACCTCGAACGACTAGCATGGAATGGGACGGAATTCAAATGCAGTAATGTCTACTACACATCGCCGAAAAAAGCATCCGTTCCCTTTTTCCCCAGCAACTGATTATTAATTGTCGAATAATGAGTCCATCGTGGAACTGATGTATTAGTTTAACAGTTCAATATTATTTACCATACATGTAGTTTCATGTTCAGCCCTCGATGTTAATGATTTTTTCTTATACTTTATTGTGCGTGCATAAGATTCGTGCTAATGTCTTTATCAATAACGCATAAGAATTGTGTTTGTACTTTTCCATATGACTGCATTGATAAAAGGAAATTTCGTCAACTGAGTACTATTTGTACTCCTAATTCATATTGTTTCACGTTGCTATACTATTTAGTTAGGCGGCTGTGCGGCTAGCGCAGTGGTTGGCACATTCACACCTAGGCGACCCGAGTTCAATTCACGTTCCCGGCAGTGGTTAGTGGTCGCCATACCGGACATGTGGGATTTCCTCCGGGTGCTCCTGCTTTCCCAAACAACACAAGACACCACAATTGAAAAATCTTTCAGTAACAACGACATTGCTCAAATTGCAGCTATTATTGAAAATTTGCCCCGACATTTGTGAGTCAATTAAGTTGGAGTGCTGGAGCACTCTCCCGAGTCCAAACATAGTTTAGCCTCTGGCTCCTTAACCAATTTATGCCTAGCGTCTAGAAAAAAAGCCTTGGCAAACAGCGTGATGCGGCGTCTCATCAGGGTCTGCGCTGTTTGCTTAAAGGAATTTCTGTAAGAAATATTCTAAATATAGAAATAAATATGCTAGACATCACTAATTTTTTTAAAGGGGCCTTTTCACAGATTTTGGCATTTTTTAACTTATTCATTAAATGCTTTATATCGATAAATGTAAACATTGGATCGTAACAGCTCCAGTAAAAAATCAAGAATAAAATTTAAAAAAGGAAAAGAACATTGCCCGGGCCAGGTTTCGAACCAGTGACCCCTGAAGTCCTGCCAGAGTCCTGAAGTAAAAACGCCTTAGCCTACTGAGCTATTCCGCCGAGTACACATCCTGGACGTATTTTATACCTTATATAAGCAATCTTCGTAGTTTCACAAAATTTAACGACAAAAACAGAACTCTCCAAATTATTCAATCGTTTCGCGTTGCAACGCTTTATAATTTTTAGGTTTTAAAATCGTCAAAAGATGCATATAATGGCTATATTAGACCATGGTAAATGTTCAGTATTACTGTTTCCTCACAAATATCATAACTAAAACGAAAATTTGCGAATCTGAAACAACTTTTTTCAATTTTGTCATTTTACCAAAGCGTGAAAAGATCCCTTTAATAAATTGATCCAATTTAGAAAGGTGGGAGAGTCCACTAGGCATAAATGGGTTAAGGTCCTTACCAACTTCGAAATACTCACACAATTAAGTTAGGAAATATTGGAACAAAAATGCAAATGACAGTGTATATAGTGTGAACGTTTAGAGGAATTATAACACGTGGTATAGTGGTTAAACATTTTAATGTATATCTTTCTATGTATTCAAATTTGTGGCACATATAATTAATCGCTATAAATGAACACCGCTTGAAAGTGTGATAAGCACGAATACTATTATTAAGATCCTGATTAAAACAGAACCAGAAACACTAAATTATCCAACATCGCATGATATATAACTGTACGTGAAATTAATATAGAATGCATGTATTGTTTTTCCGCCTGCTTAGAACAGAAAATTATATTCCATATTAAGAACATTTATTCCATTTGTTTCGCTCATTTTACATTTATTCAATAAACTTCCAACAATACTTTGACTTTTTTCCAATACATTAACCCACACAATGTTGATGAACTGTGATATTTTCATACAGCTAATATTATCCAATATTTAAAATGTAAACACAAAATCTGGGAAAACATGCGAGTTTCTGGCTAACAAAATGTCCGTTATATTGCATTTTCAGGGGAAACAACTACGACGAAACTCCTTTGAATTTCTCGCAGCGGCTACCTCACGTATTTGAATAAACAACGTGTTAGTCCAAATAATGCGCGAATATTGTCTTTCGAAAAGTCTGATTTGTTGCCGAACCTTATTGTGTGACCCAACGTCTTAATACTGGTCTCAAGAACACTTGACAATTCGTGTATAAAGCATACGTGTTCTCGCCAAAACCTATTGAATCATCTCAAACGAGCTATTAATCAACATACTCTCAGCTAAACGAATATTTAATACCGGAATTGTAATATTTCATCGTTGATCTACACGCTATGAATATGCGCAACTTACAGCCAGAACCTGGAGAAAAATAACCAGAAGTTACATTGAAAAACGCCCAGACCATTCGAAACTGGGGTTATAAACTATGAACAAGCCAGTGAAAACATTTATTGTTAAATCTTCAAGAACCTTTATTAAAAGAATATAATTATGCTCCGCAACAAATAAGTTTGATCTCTACTCGTCTTTGTGCAAAAAAATCAAATTGTTGGTATTATTGATATATCAGTCGTTTTTATAAATAACGTATTTCTTATTTTATTGTGATCCTGGAGAGGGTTGGGCATTTGTAACCCTCTCAAATCGGGCATATAAATAGTATACATTTGTATATATGTAGATAATATAAATTCATTTTATGTTAACGTTCTCTCGTTTCTGTCTTAACACAATATTTGAAAATGAACTTTATAATTAGCCTTTATGTAAAGGGACAGTGCCTTATGTTTGAGCAATAATCTATACACCAGTTCTGTACCAATGGGGCACATTTGTATTACTAACATGCTTAATCCTTTTGTATATCAGGACTGATCGATACCATTTAATTAACGATATTTTTTATTTTATAGAACTTGATTATGTATTTCCTTTGTTTTTGAACGGTAACATATTATTGAATGTTTCTTTTCCGGGCCCTCTTCTTTTTCTTTTTGTCGTGCGCTTGCACTCTTAGGGAATTGAGGCACTCCGAGAGCCTTGCGCTTATTACTAGATATATTTTACTTGCATGCGTGTATTACTATACTTTTTACTTGCATCATTATGGCAACATTTTATGGTCGCAACAGTCCCCAACTCGATCCTTAAAGAGTAAAATGAAAAGAACGGTTATAGGCAATCTACACAATCCGCTTCATATGAACTACATTTGTATTTAGTTCGATCCGATACGTACAATGTGTAAAGTCTATTTTAACCATGTCAAAACACATACTTATATGAAATATATCATGCAAATGCGAAAGGCACATACAAAACATCTAAATTCTGCAAGCGATATACTCAGTCATATGGCATGTCACTGGCAGATGTAGGGTTAGATTCATAACCATGACTGTTCTGCATCCCAGCATTGTTTAAATCACCGTGTTGAATATAAAAGTTTACGAGTATGCCTTAGAGAAAAATATAAAGTAATGATAAATATAGGGCTGTCACGCCCATACAGTGTGTATCATTAAAAATATATACTAATTATATAGTATGGTCAGGCAATGGCTTTTTAACCGAATTCCAAATGTTGACGAACCACGACTACCGACAGATAAAGGGCGATCGCATGAGCTAACTATGAGAACCTTTTGCTCAGGTTAGCTTAAACGATTTTTTTTTAAAGATAACCAGGCTTATATTTTTAACATAGATTTGATCATTTTTAAGTTGCGGGACGAGCAAACGCAAGAGCACATATAAAGCTGCCGGTAGCTATATTTTTATGAAACTACTTAACAGTTATGTCTGCATTCATATAAATCATAGTTATGGTTGCATTGTTTCGCTGGCGTGCTAGTTCATGTTCTATTAAGTAACACCAAGCGTCCCAGCTAAATAGTTGCTGCCCTTAAATAGATGTCATAGTACTTCTTTGTTGTATCAATAACTGCCAGTGCGTACGAGCGTAAACCAGCTTGGAAAAATTTGCATCTTTACATCGAGGCAATCCCTAGCATGAGTATAATACACCATCCACGGGATGAATTGGCATATGCGTGCCATACGAATATAAAGTTTAAAATACGTGTAGCCTTCAAAAGCCCAAAAGAAGCAGTGGTAAAAGGTTAGCGTTTCCTTATAAGTCACAGTTTAAATCCCGGTGAAAGTACATGTTTGTATTCAACTTTTTGCTTGCTATTATACATGTACACGTATAAAACTTTTCCCAATATGAAATATTCGTTAGTAAACGCATTTATTTTTTTAAATACGAAAATCTGTCAAGAAGTCCCATTAAGCAATCATCAATTAGAGAGTTCCCCGTATACACGAAAATTTTTGGATCTTTTAAAATCAACTTTCAACGTAGCATCCCTGTATCCCTTGGATTTTGTTTGTTTTTTACATTTGACCTTGAATGAGGAACTTGACCATTAACCACTCAAAATGTGCAGCTCCATGAGATACACATGCATGCCAAATACCAAGTCAATATCTTCAATATTGCAAAAGTTATGACAAAGGTTAAAGTTTAGTGACAGACACACACCATGACAGACAGACAGACATGCCAAAAACAATATGCCCCCGATCATTCAATCCGGGAGCATAAAAAGCCATTACGTGTTTGACTTAAATCAAAGTTGGTCAAAGTTAGTCATTATTTTTTAGATCATTGTTACGTTATCGTTACATTAAAATACTGGTATGCCGCACCCGATATTATACCTCTACATAGGGCGGTGTCCGTTTCCGTTTTCAGCCGGGTTTTGGTAGCTCACGGGCAGTCATAGCTTGAGATTGCATTTGAGGTCAGTCAGGTTAAGGTAGCTCACCTGTAGTCATAGCTTGGGATTGCATTTGAGGTCAGTCAGGTTAAGGTAGCTCACCTGCAGTCATAGCTTGGGATTGCATTTGTGGTCAGTCAGGTTAAGGTAGCTCACCTGCAGTCATAGTTGGGGATTGCATTTGAGGTCAGTCAGGTTAAGGTAGCTCACCTGCAGTCATAGCTTGGGATTGCATTTGAGGTCAGTCGGGTTAAGGTAGCTCACCTGCAGTCATAGCTTGGGATTGCATTTGAGGTCAGTCAGGTTTAGGTAGCTCACCTGCAGTCATAGCTTGGGATTGCATTTGAGGTCAGTCAGGTTAAGGTAGCTCACCTGCAGTCATAGCTTGGGATTGCATTTGAGGTCAGTCAGGTTAAGGTAGCTCACCTGCAGTCATAGCTTGGGATTGCATTTGAGGTCAGTCGGGTTAAGGTAGCTCACCTGCAGTCATAGCTTGGGATTGCATTTGAGGTCAGTCAGGTTTAGGTAACTCACCTGCAGTCATACCTTGGGATTGCATTTGAGGTCAGTCAGGTTAAGGTAGCTCACCTGCAGTCATAGCTTGGGATTGCATTTGAGGTCAGTCGGTTTAAGGTAGCTCACCTGCAGTCATAGCTTGGGATTGCATTTGAGGTCAGTCATGTTAAGGTAGCTCACCTGCAGTCATAGCTTGGGATTGCATTTGAGGTCAGTCAGGTTAAGGTAGCTCACCTGCAGTCATAGCTTGGGATTGCATTTGAGGTCAGTCAGGTCAAGGTAGCTCACCTGCAGTCATAGCTTGGGATTGCATTTTAGGTCAGTCGGGTTAAGGTAGCTCACCTGCAGTCATAGCTTGGGATTGCATTTGAGGTCAGTCGGGTTAAGGTAGCTCACATGCAGTCATAGCTTGGGATTGCATTTGAGGTCAGTCAGGTTAAGGTAGCTCACCTGCAGTCATAGCTTGGGATTGCATTTGAGGTCAGTCAGGTTAAGGTAGCTCACCTGCAGTCATAGCTTGGGACTGCATTTGAGGTCAGTCGGGTTTTGGTAACTCACGGGTAGTCATAGCTGGGAATTGCATTTGAAGTCAGTCAGGTTTTGGTAGCTCACGGGTAGTCATAGCTTGGGATTGCATTTGAGGTCAGTCCGATTTTGGTAGCTCACGGGTAGTCATAGCTTGGGATTGAATTTGAGGTCAGTCGGGTTTGGGTAGCTCACCTGCAGTGATAGCTTGGGTTTGCATTTGTGGTCAGTCGAGTTAAGGTAGCTCACCTGCAGTCATAGCTTGGGATTGCATTTGAGGTCAGTAAGGTTAAGGTAGCTCACCTGCAGTCATAGCTTGGGATTGCATTTGAGGTCAGTCAGGTTAAGGTAGCTCACCTGCAGTCATAGCTTGGGATTGCATTTGAGGTCAGTCAGGTTAAGGTAGCTCACTGGTAGTCATAGCTTGGGATTGCATTTGAGGTCAGTCGAGTTAAGTTAGCTCACGGGTAGTCATAGCTTGGGATTGCATTTGAGGTCAGTCAGGTTAAGTTAGCTCACTAGTAGTCATAGCTTGGGATTGCATTTGAGGTCAGTCAGGTTAAGGTAGCTCACTGGTAGTCATAGCTTGGGATTGCATTTGAGGTCAGTCAGGTTAAGGTAGCTCACGGGTAGTCATAGCTTGGGATTGCATTTGAGATCAGTCGGATTTTGGTAGCTCACGGGTAGTCATAGATTGGGATTGCATTTTAGGTCAGTCAGGTTTTGGTAGCTCACCTGCAGTCATAGCTTGGGATTGCCTTTGAGGTCAGTCGGGTTTAGATAGCTCACCTGCAGTCATAGCTTGAGATTGCATTTGACGTCAGTCAGGTTAGGGTAGCTCACCTGCAGTCATAGCTAGGGATTGCATTTGACGTCAGTTGAATCAGGTCAAGATCAGATCACTGTTTCCAATAATGAAAAGTTTCCGCACACTAACTTCACTTTGGATTAAGGTATTGTTCAGACATGTGTAGGTAGCTCAAATGCAGACTTAACTTGAGATTGCATAATTAATTTAATTTTATATAATTATTACACAACACATTGTAGATCTGGTGTCATGACATTGCTATGTTTCTAGATGTCTTAATTATTTTTCTGTGTCATCATGTGTACAATAACTTATTACATCCTTCCCAGATCAATGTTACAAAGACCTTTAAAAGGAAATTTTGTGAGAAAATTGTCATGTGTATTATTTTGCATAAATATCAATCAAGTTTTGAAAAAGCATGAAATACAATAACATATTTTGTGTTGAAAAAGATCATTTGTTTAATGTACTTATGTATGCAGTATAAAAAAAATATACTAAAACATCATTAATTAGCTATCTTCCTTCTTTCATCCGTTCATCGACATCCTGAAAAAGATATAAATACATCTTAAAAGGACTTTTCACAGATGTCTGATTTTTTAAAAATTGTCTTGAATAAAAATGACTTAACTAATAAACGGCAGTATTTGGAATAGTTTCAAGTAATCATAATACCGGTAACAAGGAAAATGGTTAATTTAAAAAATGTGTTTATCCTGGGGATAAACCTTGAACCCCTCAAGGCAAAAGGTAATGCGCTGCCACTACACCACGAATGATTTTGAATTGTGTAGGGTGTGAAAAAGGTTACATATACTTTATTATTTTCCATATTTCCATTCATAATTATTTTTAAACACAAGGGTCTCATTGGCAAGGTATATAAATTATCCATCTAACAATATAACAGAGAAGGGAAATCACATGATAATCAAGATGGCGACGTCGGTGTCAAGACATGTATTTTTTGCTATTTTATATCTTTTTTTACTGTTTAAGTTTAAAATGCCGCTCACTTTCCATCCATATCAGTAAGAAAGTAATAAGCGTTTATTTCGTATTAAATTATCTTTTAGTGGTCATCATTAGAAAACTGTTTGGTGATGTGAGTTGTAGGTTACAATATATGCTTATTTCATTGAACTGAGAAGTGATGTAATGTTTAATATGGTTTGTGGTTTTGTGAATTACAAATGCAGGAGCAATTCAATTATGATGTTTAAAAGACACCTTGAGCCCAGTATTACAAAAATACAACAAGAGCACCGCATAACGGGTGCCAAAACTCGGCTGAAGGTGCAGTTTTAAACACGAGCACCGCCTTGCGGGTGCAGACCGCTCATCTATTTTTCTTTTTAAAGGTGAAGGGACTCTCATTTTCAATCACAAAGAAGGGAGGGGTGGAGTGAAGAGGGGTGTATAGTGTGGGGGTGTGGACATTTATTACATTATCTTCCAAAAATGCGAAAAAAATGCAAAAAAAAATTCAGGGGGTGGGGGGGGGGGGGATTGTGCGATGGTTGGACGGTATTTCAAACATAAACTGATAAAAATAAATATTTGTTTTTTTTAACCGTATCAAAAATAAATTGGGGGGGGGGGGGTAGGTGGGTGGGTGGGGGGGGGGGGGTATAGTGTGAGGGTGTGGTGGTCATTTGCAAAAAAAAATCTTAAAAAAAAAAAAAAATTGGGGGGGGGGGGATTCGGGCGGGGAGAGGTGGGGAAGTGGGGGGCGATTCTTGGGTGCGATGGTTGGACGGTATTTCAAACATAAAATAATAAAAATAAATATTTGTTTTTTAACCGTTTCCAAAAAAAAATTGGGGGGGTGGGGTGGGGTGGGGGGGGGTATAGTGTGAGGGTGTGGTGGTCATTTGTGAGATGATCTAAAAAAAAAATATATATATATATTAGGGGGAGGTGGGATTCGGGGGGGGGGGGGGGAGGGGGGAGGTCACGGGGGATGGTTTGGATGGAGTCTATTGTGGTATGTCAGGTAAGAGTAGTTTTGTCAAAGTATCAATCAAATCTAATCATAAATAAAGAAGTTATGGCAATTTTAGCTAAATTTAATAATTTGACCTTGAGAGTCAAGGTCATTCAAAGGTCAAGGTAAAATTCAACTTGCCAGGTGCAGTAACCTCATGATAGCATGCAAGTATTTGAAGTTTGAAGGCAATAGCCTTGATACTTAAGAAGTAAAGTGGATCGAAACACAAAATTTAACCATATATTCAAAGTTACTAAGTCAAAAGAGGGCCATAATTCCGTAAAAATGACAACCAGAGTTATGCAACTTGTCCTTTTACTGTACCCTTATGATAGTTTGCGAGTGTTCCAAGTATGAAAGCAATATCTATGATACTTTGGGGGTAAAGTGCACCAAAACACAAAACTTAAACAAATTTTCAATTTTCTAAGTATAAAGGGCCCATAATTCCGTCCAAATGCCAGTCAGAGTTACATAACTTTGCCTGCACAGTCCCCTTATGATAGTTAATAAGTGTTGCAAGTATGAAAGCAATAGCTTCGATACTGTAGGAATAAAGTGGACCTAAACACAAAACTTAACCAAATTTTCAATTTTCTAAGTATAAAAAGGGCACATAATTCTGTCCAAATGCCAGTCAAAGTTACATTACTTTGCATGCACAGTCCCCTTATGATAGTTAGTAAGTGTTTCAAGTATGAAAGCAATAGCTTTGATACTTACGGAATAAAATGGACCTAAACACAAAACTTCACCAAAATTTTCAATTTTCTAAGTATAAAAAGGGCACATAATTCTGTCAAACTGCACGCCAGAGTTATCTAACTGCCTGCCCAGTCCCCTCATGATAGTAAGTAAGTGTACCAAGTTTAAATGCAATAGCATTGATACTTTGAGAAAAGTGGACCTAAACGCAAAACTTAACCAAAATTTTCAATTTTCTAAGTATAAAAAGGGCACATAATTCTGTCAAAATGCACGCCAGAGTTATCTAACTTTGCCTGCCCAGTCCTCTCATGATAGTAAGTAAGTGTACCAAGTTTGAATGCAATAGCATTGATACTTTCTGAGAAAAGTGGACCTAAATGCAAAACTTAACCGGACGCCGACATCAAGTAGATGACAATAGCTCATAATTTTTTTTCCAAAAATAGATGAGCTAATAAATGAAAGCATGTCAGAAATACATTTTTTTTTAGAGGTCACAGTGACCTTGACTTTTGACCTAATGACCCCAAAATGGGTGTGGCGTGTAGAACTCATCAAGGTGCATATACATATGAAGTTTCAAAGTTGTAGGTGGAAGCACTTTGATTTTAGAGCAAAATGTGCAAGTTTTAGCATGACTAATTTGGCAGACGGCGGACAACACGACACGACGAGCTGGCTATGACAATACCTCGGGTTTTCTCCGAAAACTCTGAGCTAAAAATCAATATTTTGACTCAAATTTTTTCCCAACTTTTTAAAATAAGATTTGCACATATGATCAACTTACTTTGAACAGAGCCTAGTATCAAACAAGGGACAAATTTGTCACAAAACCAGGTTTTCAATATAAAAAAAAAGTCTGATAAAGGGCTTGTTTTAAAATCAATCTATTTTTAGTCGTGGCGACCTTGACCTTGGAGATATCTACATAGTTCTTTCACGCGACACACGGTTCAATAATGGTGAACAAACGTGCCAAATGATTTTAAAATCTGACAATCAATGACATAGTTATGGCCCGGACAAGCTCATTTATGGCCATTTTTGACCTTTGAACTCAAAGTGTGACCTTGACCTTGGAGATATCAACGTAATTCTTTCGCCCGACACACCGTCCAATGATGGTGAACAATTGTCCCAAATGATTTTAAAATCTGACAATCAATGACATAGTTATGGCCAGGACAAGCTCATTTATGGCCATTTTTGACCTTTGAACTAAAAGTGTGACCTTGACCTTGGAGATATTGACGTAATTCTTTCGCCCGACACACCGTCCAATGATAGTGAACAAATGTGCCAAATGATTTTAAAATCTGACTATGAACGACATAGTTATGGCCCTGACAAGCTTGTTCCGCCCGCCCGCCAGCCAGCCCGCCCGCATTCGCCAATCTAATAACCAGTTTTTTCCTTCGGAAAACCTGGTTAAAAAGTAATGTCAACTTTATGACCCAATTTTGAGTTTTCCCACCAATTTTTTTGTGAGCTTGACACTAATGCTCAACTTTTTGTGAATATTGTTTAGAGTTTTAAGGCTGACTAAACTTTGTTTTTAGCAAGAGTTTGTGAATACTCTTGAAGTATTTAATACATGTACTCAGCTGTCAACTCAAACCACAAAACATTTGAGAATACATGAGATCGGATCCAAGTGCTTGTTCAACTGAGACATCCAACTCAAAAGGCTTCAAAAACCATCTGGCTTTCAACATAACTGAGCTATAATAACAAGATAAACATTTACAGACAACCAGATATTTAATCATTGTAACTTTTACCAAAAGCTTCATTAGGATGAGTTCCTGCATCATCATCTGCTCCCAAGTTTGGCTGCAGTCTCTGCCGCAGCCTCAAGTTCAGCTGCCTCAAACTCATGTGCAATGAACACTGCAAGACTGAATAGTGCAACGCTCTTGACCAGAGACCTTAAAATATAAATACCAGACATTATCCAAAAGGGTTTTACCCAGGCATGGTGATGTTCCGGGCTAACGTTTTGAAGCGTCAAATTACTCTTTACTAAAGCAAAAGTCGTCACAGGCCCTTGTGGATAAGATCTTAATTTACCCTTTTCACATTCCTGATATTGATAACATTTAATGTAGGAGTTGTCTTGCTTGATGAAACAAGAAACCGTCCGAGACGGGTGATGCTCCCCAAAGTTTTTTTTTGTCACAATATTGCACTATATATTCAGATAAAAGCAAACGTCTTGAGGGCACAGTAGTTGGGGAGACAATAATTTTTTTTATAGAAAATTTCAAAGGGCCATAACTCTGTGAAAAATTATCCGACCAGAACCCGCTGATAATATGCACATCTCCTCTTGGTAGTGAAACTTCCCATAAAGTTTCATTGAATTCCGGTCATTAGTTGCTGAGAAATAGCTCGGAAAAAAATTGTGCACGGACGGACAGACAGAAAAACACATACCTGTCTAAAGCACAAACTCATGCAATGGTACCATTAAAACAAGAATTAATTGCTTTTTATTTACATTGTTATTCTTTCGTACGCTCTATCAACTATATTGGACAACTTTCGCAATGAATGCTGCTGACTCAAAGTTTCGCTATCGGTTAGGTTGCAGTAATCATTTGAACACTGTTATTTGTGATGTAGCCTAAGTCAATAACAATTTTCTAATATTTACACTGCTCCAAATTTCCCTATAAAAATGTCAACAAGAATAGTGTGTTAAAACATTGTCGTGTTTTTGAATGTTTTGAATGGTTCATGCCAAGGAAAACGTCGGTAGGTGGCCATTCAGGGCGAATTAATGTATTTGTGAATTTGATTCATCGCTTTCCTTAATTGGTCATGACTGAAGTCTGTAACTGTCTGTTTAGAAATGCGCATGGATAAGCTGCGGAGAAATGCGTTGGTGTTAATGAAGGGCTGTATATGGACTCCCAGAGATGTATTAGCAAAATTATCAAAGGCTCTGGGAGTCTGTCTAGGTCCCACATTGTGGTCAAATATTACAAATTGTATTAATTAATCATAATTTAGCAATTACTCCACTATAAATCAAGGAATTGGGATTCTGTTATAATTTTCTACAAGTGTTTTCCTTTTTGTTGCAGTGCGTCACAGGTAAGACTCAGGTCCCTAAGGTTAAGGCCACACACCGAGGTCAAATGATACACATGTTAAACAGTCCTTATTTTGTTAGGATTCTACCAAGTCTGTATAAACGTACTCCCAGAGCCTTTGATAATTTTTGCTTTGGTGGCTCTGGGAGGCCATATTCACCCCTTCATAAACACAATCGCAGTTCTGTGGAGATATTCCATGCACATCACTAAAAAGATGTTGATCATTATCAATTAATGAAAGCGATGAATAAACTTCAAAAACACATTAAATGTACCTTAATGGCAGCCTACGGAGGTTATCCTTTGCATGCAACCTAAAAAACACGATGATGTTTCAACACACTATTCAGGGCCAAAACACCAACTTTGGGGAAAGGCCCACAGCCTTTTTTTCGGGGAAAAAAAGACACAATTTTCTGGCTTTGGGGAATGAAAAATACTGAGGTAGATTGGAAATTTAGGAAAAATGCATGATTTTAAATAAATTTCTATAGGGGAAAGGGCCTTTTTGATTAAGGGGAAGAAAAAGAGGCCCCTGGCAAAGAAGGGTTTTTTTGGCCCTGCTATTATATCTGACATTTTTTTTTTGAAATGTGAAACATTAAAAATATTTGACATCTGTTCGACATCGTTATCGAATTAGGCTACATCAAATATAATGATGTGCAAAAAATTGGTGTACTGAGACCTAACCGATAAAGTAGGCAACATTAAGACAGTTTTCCAAAATGGTGGATAGAGCGTACGAATAAAAACAAAGTAAACAAGATGTGTTTGTGAAACACAATGTCCCCCTATATGATGTTTGACATTGTAGGATGACCTTGACCTTGTGAAGGATGACCTTGACCTTGACCTTTCACCACTCAAAATGTGCAGCTCCATGAGATACACATGCATGCCATATTTCTAGTTGCTATCTTCAATATTGCAAAAGTATTCATAAAATAAGCGATTTGGGCCACATATATTTGACCTCTGACCTTGAAGGATGACCTTGACCTTTCACCATTCAAAATGAGCAGCTCCATGAGATGCACATGCATGCCAAATATCAAGTTGCTATCTTCAATATTGCAAAAGTATTCATAAAATGAGCGATTTTGGCCACATATAATTGACCTCTGACCTTGAAGGATGACCTTGACCTTTCACCACTCAAAATGTGCAGCTCCATGAGATACACATGCATGCCAAATATCAAGTTGCTATCTTCAATATTGCAAAAGTATTCATAAAATGAGCGATTTTGGCCACATATAATTGACCTCTGACCTTGAAGGATGACCTTGACCTTGACCTTTCACCACTCAAAATGTGCAGCTTCATGAGATACACATGCATGCCAAATATGAAGTTGCTCTCTTCAATATAGCAAAAGTTATTGCAAAATGTTAAAGTTGGCGCAAACAGACAGACCAACAGACAGACAGGGCAAAAACAATATGTCCCCCACTACTATAGTGGGGGACATAATAAAAAGCAATTTTTTTTCTTGCTGAAATTGGTACCATTTGCAAGAGTTTGTGCTTGAGACAGGTTAACATTGATAAGTTTTTGCAGTATCAGTGTTCTTAAGCCCTTGCAGTGGTTATCAAATTTTGCACCTTAGGAAAATAGACAGCGCATTGCAACTCTCAGCAGCCCTTTGGGTTATAAAGATGAGAGTGGAATTATTGCAACTAGGATTCTACCATAAATCAAGGGATGTGCACACATCCATTAACAAAATTTATATATTGTTAAATTCATTTAGTAAAGTTTCTTCACTCTTTTTTAGTCTTAAAAAAATAAACTTATTAATGCACCAACATGTTAAAACAGCCAGCAGGGGGACCGACCCGGATTCAGTCAATGGATCGGGATACGGGGCAAGTACTCCATTTTAATTTTCCTTGGTCATAAACATCATTCGGAATGTTTCTTAAAAATCCATCGATTATCGATTACAACTTACTGTAGTGTTGAAAGGCAGACAAGGGGATCTAAATGCAGATCTATGTAAACTTGTAACAGCAAGTCACGTGAAAAGAAGCGAGCTGGAATCTATGCACATAGAAAGAAGTAGAGTTGATAATTGGAAGGGAAGCGAGACAATTCACCCCCAAGACAATTCACCCCCAGGAGACAATTCACCCCCTAAACAATTCACCCCTGCTCCCTGGACAATTCACCCCCCAGGTTTTTTTTGTTTTAATTTGTTTGCTGTTTGTTTCGGATTTAGTAATTCCGAATATCTGTTTTTTTTAAGGATAGTTATTTGTATTATATTTAATTTTTATAAAGTTCTAATATAAGCATATTAAGATGTTCTCAGAATGTCTTTCTTTTTTTCCATAAAATTACTTGCAATTGAAACATAACTGTGCTGTTTTATCTATTGATGTTTGTTTTATTATTAACAATATATTATAATTGTTTTTATGTCATTAAATAATTAATTTTGTGTTTTTGTTTTATTTAAGATTGTTTTTATTCAAACAAACAGTTTATATTTGTAAAAAGTGTATAAATACACAATAATGGTATTGGATACATTATTTGGAAATAACTAAATGTTTTTTATTTGATCAGATATGCAAGATTTCGAAATTGTCATAATATTACTATATTTATTTTTAAATGGAAAATATAATAATAAAATATTTTTCACATAATCAGTCAACAAAGTAACAACACCTAAAATCAACCTTTTTCACACCACTAAGGTAAACAGATAATCTGTCACCATTCAGAGCTGATGAGGCTACTGTAGTGGTAGATAAGGCTATTACTGATAGGGTATGCTTAGAGATAAGGCTGTAGTATGGAATGAGTTAACATACTGTATGATTGAAGTGGACTTGAATTGAGTACAATTTTTGTAAAAAATACATTTCAAAACATTTTTAGTAGGACCATACTAGCAGTATTATAATGGATTTAATAAATCATTTAGTACTCGTGTATGAGTAGCATTTTAAAAATTATAACAGAAAATAGTGTGAATTACTGGATTTGAAATGAATACTGATAATTGCAGACTTAAATATGTTTCAATACACAACATTACAAAACACAACTTCTATCACTAATCCTTCAATGAGAGAAAACCCAAGAACTTAATGGATAATAAGAATAAAAATAATTATTTTTACAGGCATTTAAATAAAAATAATAATCAAAATATCAGGTGAACAAAAAGTGAAGTTTTTAATACAGGTATTACCAGGTATTAGAATTGCCCAGCCCAACATAATTATTTGTCAATGTGTGTAACTGAAGTCTTTGTTTTTCTGTTTTGACACTTTGATTAATCTGTTTTGACACTTTGATAAAGCCTGGTCAGGGGTGTGAATGACTGATTGTAATACCCATTAATGGCACGCTCCCAACCAGATTAAATTTCCTTTCTTTAGTTAAGGTTTTCTTATCTATTAAACCATTTTATTTTATTAAATTAATTATCCTATCTAAAATGAATAAATAAGTAATTGTGGTAATGTACAATTCTAAGAATTCAATGAAACTAATTAATAGACTTCAATATTTGACAAAGTACTAATAATAAAATAGTAACCTCATAATATTATTAAAAACAAATGCACAAATATTATTTCAATTTTATATGTTGTAACACAGTTTATAGAAAAATGCATTGGTTGAATTGCAATTGACAAAAATCACAATGTCATCTTTCATTTACATACTACATTTATTATTTTCACGTCAAAATTGTGCTGCAAAGTCAAAATTATAACCCCAGAACATTAGTCCAAATTTTTGACGATCTTAAATATTAAGCTACTTTTTATATGGGTAATATTTGGAGTGTACAAAGGTGGAAAGACCAATTTAATGGTGGGAATTTTCCGTTCTTTGTCTATATTGTTGCGCAAGAATTTTGTGCACAACATTCAAGCCCCGATATAAGATACTTAATATCAACGGATTGCAATAATATTTACATACCTGTGTACACATGTAGATAATTCATTTCTCGATAATGTTCCGTAAAAATTACGTAATGACACTTTGAATTTTGCACGCCTGAGCAATTTTAATCCAACCACTATTCAATTGTTCAATATCTCTCGATTTACTCGCTGTGTAGATATAAATCGATAACACCACCTCGATGTAAAGCATCTGGTTTAAAGTGGAAGAATAAACAGCGTAAAATACAGTTAGCGTTCGTCTGTTATGGTGCAGCGTGTTACATAGTAAACCGATGTTATACTTTTCTGCATTAATTTAGCATTGTTTTTTTCTAAATTGACAATTAAAAAGGTTCTGAAATAAATTACATCTTTTATTTTTATACTGTACATAAATAAGATTGATACAGATTGTACAGTATACCGTCTTATGTAACATAGAATGTAAGTACATAAAACAACACAGACAGAGGTGCGAAAAAGACATGCATAAACACTCACTGAAACTTAGAACAGTGAATAGAAACTGCACCGTATCTGTTTTGAACATATGCTTATTAAATCGACAAAGATAAGCATACTAGATCTAGTTAGGTAAAAGTTGGTGTTAAAAGCTCATGTTAAATAAAATTACGCGTACACGTTACACCGTAATGCCTTCTTCTGATTGGTTCATATTTAAATCAGTTTCATGACATGGCTACAGGTCAGTGATTGTTTTGCAGATTTAAGCAGAAGTTTAACTGAAGAATTTATGCCTTTCTAACTTCGAATCGACGATATTTGATGTAAAAATGGACTTCTGAATTAAAACTGAATGAGTTGGTAATGTTATTTTGCAATTTTACGCAAATTGATGAAAATTTAAACTTTCTGGTTTCCACCACAAGAAAGGTCCTTCAACGATGAGACGTTCCAAAGAAATTAGCCCATATAAAAAGTATCTCTAAATTCTTTGCGCGTCTTATAAATGAGACTACCCAGAACATCTGCTCACAACTTATTATCAAATATGACAAAAGCAAATGACAATAAAATCTCATATAAAAATATGGGGGTGAATTGTCTTGGGGGTGAATTGTCTTTGGGGTGAATTGTCCAAGGAAAACAAATTCTGGGGGTGAATTGTCCAGGGGGTGAATTGTCTTGGGGGTGAATTGTCTGGCACCAATTGACCAGTCACCAAATTATCGATCGCTCCGCCCACATAGTCATGTGGTCTAGTGATAAGAAAACTCCGACAAGCAGATCGCAATTATAGCGGATTATGTGAGGGAAATTCTATATTTGTAATGATGTATTATGCTCTTTTCTATAATATAAATTATTAAAGCCGCACACTAAACTAAACTGCTTTGTAAAACGTTAATACAATCATAAATACTTTAGAGAGAAATGGCGTAATCAAAATAAATGAGTTAACGGCAGACTGACTATCAGAAACGTTTCTTATACATATTATATAGGGAGTTGATGAAAAATCCGTTGTAAAAATGAGCATTTATTTCATATTGATTTTGAACTTGTATTCAACCGTCTGACAGTGAACCCGGTTGCTATTCATATATAATTTTGAAAACATTTTTATTAAATGCAAATGACATATCCATATCATGATGGGTTTTTTGTTTATTAAAAATGTTTAAATCTTTGTTTTATTGTGTTATTTTTAAAAAGACAACGATTTTTTTTATTTAGATATAAATTAAATTTTGATTGTAACCATAATTTAATACAGGCCTAATTTCGTGGTTTCATTAAGAGATAGTCTAATATGCATTTTATTTCATTTATGATTAATGCGAACCTGTTACATTTCACTATCAAAAAATGAAATGTTGGTATTACGGTGCTGTTCACGAACATTTGAATTGAATACATACAGCATATTATGCATTTGCTTATTTATAACAAGATGGCCCTTATATGTTAATTGCAATTTTCATATTTCTCCCCGTATCAATATATGTTGTATTAGAAATGTTGTTGTTGTATTATAAGCCGTACATTTTCACTTGAAGTCGCTTTAAGCTGGCTAGGCCGCGTTGTCATCACCTTTTTGTTGTTTTTACTTTAGTTAAAACAATATTTAAGTTAACAATTTATAATGATTTCCCTTGTTTATGATCCACAGAAAATAAATATATAATTGGAAATCATTTTAGTAATTAAATTGTTTTCTTTTCTTGTGTACAGTACCTAACAATGCCTTAATGTTCCTTCATTCTGAGATCCACGCAACATACTGTTATTTATTAATCATGGACAATTACGCTGAGATTAATAAGCACGTGTGGCAATTATTATGTTGCCCAAACTGCTTAACACGTTTTATAGAACACACACCTGGTGTGGTTTAACTATTTATTGTGTTTGTTTTCTCATTGCTTGTTCATATGTTCAAGAAATAAAGATAAAATAATAACCTTTTATAAAGTATTAATAGCACCTACAATTTTGAATAATGATCGAACAGTAATGATCATGCATTTGATATCAAATCTGTGTAAACTCTTAAAAATTACGTCCATTCCATATGTACAACACGCTTTGTTTGTCGGACAAAATGGCGGCCAGATAAGCGTTGCTGAGGGGTGTGTGAAAAATCGATATCTGATTGGCTGATCGAAAAATGTGGGCGGAGCAATCAATACTTTGGCGACTGGTCAATCAATACTTTGGCGACTGGTCAATTGGAAGATATGTCCTTTGAACACGACCAGAATCTATTGTCCGAGGATTATGTCAATATGAAATGCAGATTTCGAACACCTCACCCCCCTCAGGATCAACATTTTAACGTTTTCCGAAGTTGAAGCATTTTTGTTTATAATTCATGTCTAAAAAAAAATGTAGTCCCGGGCCTGCTGTGCCTAATAGCGGCTACGCCACTTGCCGGTAAACACAAATGTTTTTCACATGACTTGGTAAGTGAACACATTTTACCATACATAACAACATAACACAACTTAAGTATAGACACACCATCTGTATGGATCCCTCCATAAACTTGTCGTGAAATCTATAACACCCATTTTCTTTGAAAATGTCTTATGTCAACATACGAGTCGCGTATCAAAACGCTTGCTTTCAGGTTTTATAAGCGCCTTAGAATAAATGCAGTGCATTTGTCGGTCCTATTTATTTTCCCGGCCATACCGGTAAATGAGCCTAGTGACAAGACGAAGAATCGATTTAATGACATTTAACATGAAATAGAAATGAGTAAATAACTAATTAAGTTAAGTTCGATGTAAATGATTGGACACCAGTTTCTGTTAGAGTGATTTTAGGGAACAATATTCGGTGTTCCATGCACCACGGACTCTAGATGTCAATATACACTCCGTGCATGCACACAAGGGATTAGGTTGATGCAAAAATGATCACGATGTTAAAGAGTAGACCGCGACCAATAAAATGTCTATTTTCAGGGGAGATTCCAGGATTTTTCGTTGAGGTGGGAAGGGGTTCGTGGCAAGAACTTTGATCATTTTCAAAAGGCAGTGGCTAGTCGAACGGCCCCGCACGGGTAGCCTCGTGTTTACCCGTACGGGGCCGTACGTGTAGCCTCTAGTCGTACGGCCCCGTACAGGTAGACACGAGGCTACCCGTACGGCCCCGTACGGGTAGACACGAGGCTACCCGTACGGCTCTGTTCGTATAACCTTTCCTATGGAGATTTGACACGTTAATATAAACCTAAACAAACTAACACAATGGCGGATATGTTCGAATTTAGCAATGAATAGGAGATTTAGAGATGTATATGGTACATTGCCTTGTCGGGAAAAGGTTAATCTGGAAAAAATGTTTAATTATGTTGTTTTTTTCATGGAATAATTCATACGATTTTACTTTTTTTGCCTGACATACTGTCAACTATCGCTGGCGACTAGTTAGAACAACATGCCGCAACTTAGACGGTAATAAATAACGTGTCAACAATCAAAGTAATAAAGCAATTAATCAATACCTTTGTGATAACAAATAGGGGTACGTATTAATAATTGACACTATTGTTGTTGTTTTTTTTTGACTCGTTAAAATTTAACTAGCGACCTGCGGTGAGTGGGAGCTATTAGCCAAGACGTAATTGACACGTTTCTCGATTCCACCATTACCTAGTTTTATTTAAGAAAGCAAATAATCAACTTATTATGCAATTTAACATCACTTAAAAATATTTATAAAAAAAAATAAACCCTTTAAATTTAGTATTTGTGTAATTGCTAAAAATGTGCATGCTATGGTACATTAACAAACATACGTAACTATCAGTATTTGAGATCATAATACTTAGTAAATTTTCATTCGTGTCCTTTATTTTACCCACATTTTTTAATTGTATAATGAAAATCAAGCGATACTACCTCGGCTACAAAAGTTTGTTGACAGGATTAATTAATCATTCTCGTGTATTTGCAGTCTGGTTTTTGTTTCGTCGTGGTGGAAATCCGAGTCGTGCATAGTATATAAAGGGTGTAAACAAGTGAGATTTGAAAATGTAAATTTATTTTGCAAAACAACAATTACAACTATCAATAGAAATCTCAGTTATGGAGTATATAAATACGCATTGTACATGCAAATATCAAATGTAAACAATAAATATATGGTAAATAATCTTAACTAAGTCAATGAAAATTGCGACATCACAATGAGAAAAGTGTATAACACAACAAATAAAAGGAAACTTAACGTAAACATGTTAAAACGAGAAAAGGGAATGGGAAACGTACATTGACAAAAAATTTCAAAAGTATTAATGAACGAAAACAATTAATATGATTTTATTGCTTTCAGATAATAGCACTTCACAAAAGCATATACAACACTAAGTTATATACCCTATTTTCACATTATGAGGCGGCATTTCACGACAAGTTATGTCTACTATGCAAACAAATAAATCATCGGAACGACACTGATTGCTTTTTTTAAGTCGTTTTTACATATTCAAACTTTTATTATCCCCGCCAAAAAAAAATTCGGAGGGGATATAGTAATTGGTCCTGTGCGTCTGTCCGTCCGTCCGTCCGGCTGAAACTTTGTCCGGAGCATAACTCCAAATCTATTCAATGGATTTACTTTAAACTTAGAATATAAACAGATGGCAACTAGGAGAAGTGCAGTGACCAAGAACCATAACTCTATCTACCTTAGTTTTTGAATTATCTCCCCTTTTATATAACTTTAAAGTAAATTTTTGTCCGGAGCATAACTCTAAATAAACTAAAGGGATTTACTTGAAACTTGAAATATAAACAGATGGCAACTAGGAAAAGTGCAGTGACCAAGAACCACAACTCTATCTACCTTATTGTTTGAATTATCTCCCCTTTTATATGAGTTTAAAGTAAATTTTTGTCCGGAGCATAACTCTAAATCTACTGAAGGGATTTACCTGAAACTTGAAATATAAACAGATGGCAACTAGGAGAAGTGCAGTGACCAAGAACCACAACTTAAAGTCGTAAAAACGTATTCAAGCGTGTATCAGACAACATATAACATTATCTAGAACATTCACTGCAGAACCATAACTTCGTTTTAGGAGTATCCGATATTGCTGCACAATGGTAATGTAACCAACCGAGACACAGGTCGCAGCACACACATCTAGTTTCTAACTCCTCATTGCAAACTTTACATGTACTTGACATTAACTTAACACTGTCAAAAACATGTAACAAAGCAACCCATGCGTCCGGTTCGAAATAATTCTCGAGACAGTCAATGCATGTTTCAGCGGCAGCCATATCAATACGCTCAGGACAACATTCGACCTCCTCTTCAGTTACTAGTCTTCCTTCCGAATTAATGCACCGCTCGGCAACAGCATCATTGACACACCATCTCAACATCATTTTGTCTTTTACACTTATCTCTAACTGACAAAAAGGCACCGGTCGACGTTTAAGTTTCAGTCTCTTTTTCGGTAAACCAACAACAGTTAATTCAGATCCTTTAGGGCGGCCTCGTTTCCGGATATGTGGCGGGAGAGTGATGCTACCTAAGTCTGATAATGCTGAAATCACATAACCGCTGCTTGTTGCACGTTCACCGTCCGCTGTGTCATTTGATAGCATAGGCTCTGCATCAATGTCTTCTGGAACGTTAACAGTGTCATTATCAAGCCTCCCGGGATTGCTATCAGTGTTTTCCTCAGTAACAGCCGATGTAGGTCCCGCGTCACTATCGGCTGGTAAACTCGCGCTGATGCAATGGCACTTGTATCATTTACTGTTGTGATACCCTCTGAATTGAGGCCTTCAGTCGTTGCCACAGCTACATTCGGAACGCCGTCGTCATCGTCGCTGGATGAGAGTGTCGGTGATTGTCTCTAATTCGGGTAATCTGTTGTCAATTGAAGGTTCATGAGGTTGAAATGTTTTTTCAATCACAACTTCTTCTCCCTGTTCGCATGCTCGTAGTAATGTTGTCAATTGCTGAAGTCGTACGTCAAACATATGCCCTCTAACCTCCGCTGCGCATGAGGCTAGTTTTTGTGTAACATGATACGCTGCTCTGTATCGCTGTTGCTGCGATTCTAATCTTGCACGTGGAGAGAGAACACATTATTTTCATGCTGATAGCTTATGAAAGTACCCAAATAATGACGTTTCGACCAACGTTCGTTTATCAGTGCTCTTTCGAACAGGTTCATGTGCAGCTGCGTTCTTACTGAGAATATGTGTTTACATGGCAACTGATATTGCACGTAAAATGCACACTCACATTTGGAGTCCGTAACACTAGACTCTGTGTTTGTAATCTTATAACATTCATCTTCAACAAATTCAAGCTCTACTTCCTCAGACCTTTTAATCTGTTTCTCAACCAAAGAATACGCGTATTCAGTAAGTTCCTTTCTGTACTCAGCAGCAACCGAGTCGTCTTAATGGGCTACAATAGGCACTTTAGCGGTCACTTTGCACAGTTTGCCGTTTATCTCAGTTCTGTGAATGTTTAAGAACACTATAATGTCCCGTGCAAAGTCATCAAATTTGGCATTTTTGTTGACGACCTGTTTGATTTTCTGATTTATACTTTCAAGTCGATTGTTGATGTTGTTACCCAAGGAACTTGAAGTAGCCAGACCGATGACCCACTGGTCCTTGATGGGATCCCAAGACTGATGGAAATATTCAATTGCTTGATGAACCTGTCTCTCCACCAGTAGCGCCTTGTTTGATTCATACTGCTCCAGTGTAGATGAGTATGCAAGTTTCTGAGCCTGAACAAACATATTACTGATTAAAAGCACTGACGGACAATTCTATACTTTATAAGCCGTACGGCTAGCTAGACAATCTCCATAGGAAAGGCTATACGAACAGAGCCGTACGGGTAGCCTCGTGTCTACCCGTACAGGGCCGTACGGGTAGCCTCGTGTCTACCCGTACGGGGCCGTACGACTAGCCACTGCCTTTTCAATACCAGCTATCAGCTATTTATATGGTAAAAACTGCAAACAATGACGATTTAACACGTTTTAATTGCTTTCCTTACGGATAAAAATACGACACTATTGTTATATTTCCACTCACTAAAAGAATTAAAAGGCCTTTACAACTAAAATAAGTGACACGTCAAAAGTTTTTGAACCCATGACCAATGGATCAGTAAGTAAAATTCAACAAAGGTAAATTATTACAATACATTCTTCCACCATTCAATGATTTCTTCCACCTTCGATATAATGTACGCGTTGATAAACAGTTACAATAAAGCATTTTCACGGTAATGGTCCATTGTACTCCTATGTTGGCTCTAAATAAACTTGAAATTTAAGTCGGTCCCTTCCTTCTACACCTTTTGATGTCACTGATGGTTCATATATATTCCTACCATTGTATTCTAATTCGACCCTTTAACCTTTCGTTCACCGGACTCTCGAAGCAAAGTTTATTATAAGGATGATATTCGGAGTATCTTAGCAACGATCTGGAGCCTAGTTGAACGAAGGTTCTATGGGCCTTAATTAGTTTAGAATTAAATTTCGTACTTCCATACAAATTGGTAATTGGCGTAATTCCTTTTTTGTGTATGGCCCGTTTTTTTAGCCTTATGGACATGATAGTGATTGTTTAAATCAAACGTTCACAGTCAAAAAATGATCTACGTCCAATAAGGTTTGTGAAAAAATGCTTATACAAAATTATTGTGCGAGTTCTGTTAAACTCAAGTGTTTAACCAAGTTTACATCGCATTGATAGACGGAAGAATATGGTGATAAACACTAAATGCTAATAAGCTGCAGTAGCAATTTAACGCACAATAATTGCTGAGAAACCGATACAAATACAACTTTCCCCTGCAATACATACGCTAACATAAAAAGTATCAATAAAATATTTATAAGGACTCTATTTTGATGTACTACCAGCGCAAACATTAGTCTAACTTATTTTATAGAAGACGCGAAAAATTGTCATCACAGATGGCTATTGTGATTCTAAACAAACTCCGATATGTGCGACGATTTAAAAAATAATGATATTGACTTCAAAGCGCTGTAAAACATTCTGGTTGAGATTTTCAAGTACCGGTTTACATTTTTCATCAAACAAAAAAAAATTGTTCACCACGAGTCGCATGACGGACGCAATGTTCTAGTTTTTAACTACATTTAAGCGCCTTGCGGATATCGTGTTAGTTTATACGACATTGTGTATTGGCTTTTCACGCTATTCACACTGACTCCAGCTGTCTCGAGATTTATATGCCACGATCCAGTTTACACTGAGATATAGGTAAACACAAACTGTGGGCGAATTGATTGTAAGATCACGTTAAGAAATATACAGAATGGCATCGTACAAGCTATATTATTTTGATGGTAGAGGGGCAGCCGAGTTGGCTCGTTTGGTTTTCAAACAGGCCGGAGTTGATTTCGAGGATATCAGATACACAGGGGAGGAATGGCCACAACACAAATCAGGTAAATTTAATTCAATAATTTAACGTATAAAATGTTTCAACATTCCGCATAAGCATGTAGTTGAATTGTAAGTACATGTTGTTTCGTAGTTGTATTGTAATCAAAATATAAGGAGAGATACGCGTTATGTTGTTGAATTGTTGAAACATTCGCTTCGTTGTTTCAAAGTAGTCAAAATAAGGAGTGAAAAGTTTTGTAACATTTAGCAGCAAGCGTCTCTATTCAATTAATTATAGTGATTGACTGGTTACTTAAACGCATCTTAAATTAAATTAAATGATAGAAGTTCTAATATAAATTATGGCAATACAAGATATGTTATGCATTGTTTACAAAGTTATTTAAAACAAAAGTGTAATTATTTCTAAGCATGCACATGGCATGAGATATTTAACAAAAAGTGTGTATGTGGTACAAAACATTGGCATTAGTATTTATCGCCACGTTCTTAATACAATTACAGGCAAAGAAAACTATAATTTCACAACAAAATTATGCGAGAGCATCCACACTTTAAATAGGTATTGAATTGGTGGGAAACAGTTGGTTACAACGCAGGGAAGCATTGGAGGAAAAATAATGCAATGTACTGTACAGCCCAACATCATATTTTGCAGAAATTATCTTTAAATAAATAATTCTTACTTCGGTTCGCTTATTGTTATATTTTTTAATGTCGACCGGGCAAAAACATCTATAGATGTCCAGTTATCGCGTCGACCGACTTCACGGACCATTATTTCTAACAGCAATCTGTAGTAACTTGACTCAAGTATTAGAGTGACTGTTACAGTACACGCATAAAGCTACCTTTAAGTACCCGCATACTTCAAAATTACTGTAGTAAAACATATTTATCAGTTACAGAATAGTGCATCGTCAGCGCTAAATCGCGATAAACTATGGATCGACGAAGACGGTTACAAACATCACATGAACATAGCTGATAATGTGCATTACATGTAGCTCAACTGATAAGATTAATGTATTTGGTGCAAGATCAATGTTGATGATAAATGCATTTGATGTAAGATCAATGTTTTGTCTTTTAGTATTTAAATAATAGCAGCACTGGCAGAAATGCATGACATACCGTTGAATTAAACACAAAACCATTAGTAGGGAATACACACGCTACAATCCACAAAACTCGAACATGTAATATTTATGTATGGAGAGTATCCAACCTATCCAGATAACAGCCTTGGCTAAGAAACATGTTTAAAATGTATGTTCGTTCATTGGAAACCATTAATTAAACTCAGTAAAATAATAAAGCGTTTGTAACGCTTTTCATCTACTAAGTATCTTTTTGCAATATTACGCGTAGTATAAACATTAATGACAAACGATGTTATCTTTCATAGCCTAATGGTCCAGAGGTGTCCATTTGATTTTTGCTTCCGAAGGTCCCATGATCGAGTCCCAGTTTTAGATGTAAAATATTATGGTTTTGGTGGAAAATATTTAATTACAATTATCAAACATACACAACACTGTGAACAAGTCTCTTCTACCATGTACTTGAAGTATTCTGGGAAGTTTTGCTACATTTGTAGAGATGCCTCTTGGTGCAATGCCTGTGTTGGAAATGGACGGTCGGAAGATATGTCAGAGTTTGGCAATCGCGCGATACCTTGCAAAGGAGTTTGGTACTGTATATTTAAATTAATGTTTTTTTTATATGTTCCAATTCATGACGTTTTCTAATGGAAGCATTGTTTGTAATTGCACAGGTTGAA
The DNA here is from genome assembly GCF_020536995.1 of Dreissena polymorpha. Taxonomy (NCBI): domain Eukaryota; kingdom Metazoa; phylum Mollusca; class Bivalvia; order Myida; family Dreissenidae; genus Dreissena; species Dreissena polymorpha. The sequence continues at coordinate 38,446,104 of NC_068355.1, read as the reverse complement.
ATCTTGCTTAAAGCGTTAAAGTACAGAATTGCAGGTAAACATAACGTAAAGAAAACATTTGCTTTGTATTAACATGACATGTATGTAGTAATGTCAGTTGCTTTTTGCATGCAATTCAGACATTATCCAGTTTCCATTAATAATTCAGGGCTGTTTGGATCGAATAATATGGAAGCGTTCTTGATCGATGAGTTATTTGAGATATTCGCGGAAATAATGAACAGCCACCTGGTGAAAATCTACTATGAAAAAGACGAGGACAAAAAGGTACGGGATATTTCTTATCAACCACAATATATAATAGCCGACTCAATTTTGCTTTGTTAAAGTGTATTTAAAATTTTCCTTAAATATTAGCGGCCTCGTAAGCTAATTGACTTGATTTGCATAATATATTAAAGTGTACTGATAATGCTATAAAATGTAACCTTTACAAACTATTTTTCCACTTAATGAATCTAACTTATTTCTTAAATGTACAGAAATACATACTGATCTCTACGGTTTTCTATTGCAATGCATTAAAAACACAAGCCAATTTAAATGTTTATTAACACATATTCAATATATAAACATGCATATTCAATCACATGATATGCGCTTACATAAATGGAAGCAATAAAAACTACTCAGTATGATTATCTGCAATAACCAATATACAATAATATTTACATATACATACTCACTACACCTGAACGAATTGTATTTGGTCTATAGCTTCATCATTTCTTAACGCACACACATTTTTTGTGTTCAGTTTAAGCTTTTACACAATTTTGCCAGTTCAGAATGTTCATTTATACCGAAAGATTTTGTAAAACATTATCGACGCATGTGGGCTAATAACAGTTTTGACCCAGCTATACACGGTACCGACACAGATTTCTAAGCCATATATCGTTAATAATGCATATTACGACATATCACAATTTGATAATATGAAAAAAGGTTGAAAAAATAATAAAAAGAAACAGAAAATGCAGAAGCCTTTATTATAAGGGCAATCGTTAAAAAAAGAATGCGCGCACTACTTCATGGAGTGACATTTCTGTTTTTGTACAGTAAAATTGCGCAATATCCGGATTAAGCTTCCACATGGCGTTCACATATTTCAGGCAGAAATTGCAGAAACCTTTAAGAAGGATAGCGCTGCAAAATACCTAAACCTAATCGAAAAACGACTAAAGGAGAACACGAGCGGAAGTGGCTTTTATGTTGGGTCGGAAGTAAGTGTTTTTATACATAACTTAATTTAACGTTAAATTGTTTCCGCAACACATTAAAATATCTAGCATGTGCCTTTTGCACATCTATAGTCAATTCTCATTAATGTTTTGTCTCAATGCTTTACTGCCAATTCGTGGAGTGTAATTTCTGGAGAGAAGAATAACGCATAACCTTTGATTCCCCGACCACATAAGGTATTAGTTTATTGGTAATGAAATCATGTCTACGGCTATTTTCTTCATACCACGGATTTAAGTAGTCAGTTGTTATTTACTGGTATAAGTATGTAAACATAGAAGTAGCAAACCAGGAATTGCACGAGATGGTAAACAGGCCGCTTTTATGTGACTGAAGTACTGTTGGAAACGGGGAAAAATATCCCAAACAAACAAAACGGTCGAAATATTGCAGGTGACTGTTGGCGATCTGCTCCTATACAATAGCATGTACGGCCACCGCAAGTGGTTGGGGAAGTTCGGCGTAGACGTGTACGAGGGCCGACCCCTGCTAGAGGAACACTTCAAGCTTGTGGGGGCGCTGCCAAACATAAAGAAATGGGCGGAGGAACGACCTGAGACGGCTTTTTAAGATTCCTAACAACTTGCGAACCTTTAAAGTTGCGATTTAAGCGTAGTTTACAGACGTATGTTCAAACCCTGGTAGCTTTTGTCACGAGCCATATTTGGCCAGAGATTCGATACGTGCTGACAAGGAGATTAAAAATTGAGTTCAATTAAATGAATCTTAGCATTTGTGTTCCTCCGTAATCAATCGAGTACAATAATGCTCATTAAATTGTTTATCCGTCGATTAAATGTTTCTTATGTATCGTTATTTAAATATGTCGATGTTGATTTAGAAATATAAAACGTATCTAATATATAAATTGTAAGATTGCAATTATAAATTAATTAATTCATTCAGTGATAAGATGAAATCGCTTTTGTTATATTTGTGTGACTGCTTTAGCTTGTTTTAAAGGGGCCTTTTCACAGATTTTGGCATTTTTTAACTTATTCATTAAATGCTTTATATCGATAAATGCAAACATTGGATCGTAAAAGCTCCAGGAAAAAATCAAGAATAAAATTAAATAAAGGAAAAGAACATTGCCCGGACCAGGTTTCGAACCAGTGACCCCTGGAGTCCTGCCAGAGTCCTGAAGTAAAAACGCTTTAGCCTACTGAGCTATTCCGCCGGGTACATATACTTAAAGTATTTTATACCTTATATAAGCAATCTTCGTAGTTTCACAAAATTTAACGACAAAAACAGAACTCTCCAAATTATTCAATCGTATCGCGTTGCAACGCTTTATAATTTTTAGGTTTTAAAATCGTCAAAAGATGCATATAATGGCTATATTAGACCATGGTAAATGTTCAGTATTACTGTTTCCTCACAAATATCATAACTAAAACGAAAATTTGCGAATCTGAAACAACTTTTTTCAATTTTGTCAATTTACCAAAGCGTGAAAAGATCCCTTTAATACATATAAAAAAACTCAACAAATTAGTGTCCTTGTTAACCTCAATTGATATGTAGGCAGGAGTCGAATTTGACAGAATTTAAGCACAACGCTAACAACATATTTGAACATTTATTGAACATGCATGTATGTATTTGCGTACAACCGAAAAATATACATGAGTAGGGGGAATACCCAATATTGATTTCTGTTACACAACGTCACAAATGCAGGCAACAAAATGCTCTAAAATATTCGGCTGCATAAGTTCAGATGCTGAATGGAATGTATGTAAAGTTTTCTCACCCTTGCAGAAGTACTTGTGGAGCTTGACATAAAAATCCCACGGACGGAAAGACTTCTGAACTGACAAGGGCAAATCTTTTTTTTTCTATCAGGAGGCGGACCTGATATTATAGTATCGAAATTTTTGAAAGTAACGAAATCAATAAAGGCCTCCTCTACAGAACTTCAAGATAAATGCATCCGTTTTTGCAAGTTCTTTCTCAGATTTTACTGTGTGTACAAATTGTGTTCTTTTGTAAGATACAAATGAAACGATCACAGTCGTGCATGAAATACCAACGCATCCAGCGTTGTCAGATGAAATTGGCAGTTTTAAGAACTGGTTTCTCTACCAGGTGTGCTTATTCATTATTGAGTTTCATCTCGATACCTAGTCACGTTATGCCCTGCACAAAGTTCAGCAAAAACATTCAAAAGGGCATCAACTGTGAAATTATTAAAGCAGGATTTATCGCTCTTCCTCTCATTGAGATCTACCTATGAAGTGCAAAGGGGGTTCATTTAATAATAATAATAAACAAGTTCCTGATAAAATTTAAATGTAATGAAGGGCAGTAACACTAAAAATATGGAAGCAAGAGTTATAGCTCTTGTTAAAAATATATTCGCTAAATGGGTTGTATCTACAAATACAGTTTCATGTTGATACCTCGTATAGTTGTTACAATATGCAGTATAAATATACAAATTTGAAGTGCAAAAAAATAACTGGGCAATAACTACAACAAATATGGGAGCTTTAGAAACGACTTATATGCAAAACACGTCCTGAATTAAGATCTCAATAACAATTATGTTTTTAGTTGACGACTATCTTAGTTTTCGGGATATGCTCCGGACACAATTTCCATTAAATTTCTATTAAAAAGAGACGTTCCCACAATCAACTTTTGTCTCAAAACACAGACGTTTCATGTCAATTTTTGACCTTTAAGTGTGGCTTTGACGTTTTAGGAAGGGAGACGGATTTTACACGCCGTCGTATGATGGTTGACACGTGTGCAAAGGTATTTGAAAATCAATCAAGGAATGGAAATTGTATATTCAAGACATGCTTTTCTATGACATCATACCTTTAACCTCTAAGTATGACCTTGACCTTTGATGAAGGGAGACTGGTTTAACACGCAATACGTCGTCTTATTACGTTTGACATTTTTGTCGAGTTATTTCAAAATCCAGCAATACATGGAAAAGTTGTAGGAAAGAAAAAAGATTCGCATAGACAACAGAACCCATTAACAGAAGAACAGTTAGACTGCTTTATGCTGCTTTCTTCAAAGACGGGGGGGGGGATGGGTGCATGAAAACAAAAGGTAATGGAGTTATATATTGTTCAGATCGGAAAAAGGGGTACGAGGGATGATAAACCGGGGGAGGGTACGTGAGGGGTCTCCCCTTCCGAATTTTTTTTTGAAATGTTTAATACGTCAATCTATAGTCTAATGTGTATTCTAGGACATAACAACAAAAACTGCATTAAAAGCGGTCATGTTTTGCCAAAATACTTGCGAGACTAAGCTCCATGTAGTAATCAGTATCATGTACACCAATTCTCAATTATATTCTTATTGGTTGCTAATGTTTGTTACTATGTGCCTGTTCTTTTTCTATACATAGTTTCTTAATGGAAAAACGAAACTTTTGTTCATGTTACTCTTAAATTATTTTTTATATTTTTTTGTTTTAAAAAAGCGGCTTATACAACATTTGATAAACCTACTAATAAACCAAAAACAAACTAACACAATTATGTGTAATCATAATATCGGCCTGGAATAAACATGACCTTCTTTCAAATGAAAACCGGAAATCGTGATAAAGATCGCCGTAATAGTCATAAATAAACAAAATAAATAAATTCAAACTTCTAAAAATGGAAAAACATTTACTAGCCAGCACTTTTTGAGTGGTTTTCGTCAAAGGCACGATACAATGAGGAGGGCCGATACTACAAGAATAAGAGACATTTTTACTTTCACCATCATCAGCACAGATAAACCAGCACAATCGTCTACATGATCTAAAGATGAAGTGTTAAATTCGTTACGTTCTACGATTTTTTGGTGAAGTTATGGGCATTGGAGTTAAACATGTTCTCTATAATAACCGTTTCCAGAGTTTTTTTTACGCAATTCATTCAGATATTTAGCTGATTTTTATGCCCCCGGTATAGAGGCATATAGCAGTCGCGCTTTCCTACCGTCCGTCTGTCCGTCCGGCATTTGATTTTCCGGACTTTTTTTCAAAATGCTTTAATATATTGACCTGATATTTGGTTTGTGAGTCTAACTATATGACTTACAGATGAAGTTTGAGTTTCGTTCCGGTCCATTGATTTTTGGCGAAATTAAGTGCCATGGACTTATACAAAGAAACTTACCGGTTAAAATAATGACGGTTATTCATATCACCTCTATAATTGCTTCAAACATTATTTGTTTTTCACAAATTATTAACGTCAGCAATTTTCAGACCTGCGACCTCCTGTATGAGTTGCTTTCATCCGCTGCTTCTCTTTCTTTGTTCTTAAAGACGTGTGACATCAACCATCGATAGTCGAAACTTACAAAAGGGGTCATTGACTGATAGGGGATCTGTGTACAAGGCGATAAGATAACATTGCCTATGGGCTCAACTCCACTGGCGAGAACATTACCGCTAATTCCCTTGTTTATCAGGGACATAAAACACATCTGCTCTTTTGTATTGAGGGAAAGTGTACTGTGGGTCCTTTCATGAGAGAAAAATTTCTCGACAGCCAGCTAGGGGGGGGGCCTAGGCCCCAGGGCCCAATGCTTGGGTATGGGCCTGGTGATTTTAGAACAAGACTCGGTGTTCCATTAACACAAGTGATTGGTTTGGTGCAAAGATGATCACGATGTTAACGCGTAGACCGATCAATAACAATTCTATTTTCAGGGGCGATTCGATAATTTTCGGTTGAGGTGGGAAGGTGGTGCCGAAAACTTAAATCATTTTCAATAACAGCTGTCAGCTGTCTATATCGAAAACAAATATGCAAAAACTGAGGATATAACATGTTTTTAATTGCTTCGTAAGGGATAAGAATATGACACTGTTGTTATATTTCCAATCACTTAAACAAAGATAAAATGCCTTTAAAACACAAATAAGCGACGTGTTATACACCCATGACCAATGGATCAATCAGTTAAATTCAACAAAGGTAAAGTATTCATTTTTATGATTTCTTCCACTTGAATTTAATGGACTTGTGGATAAACAGTATCAATAAAGCATTTAAACGGTAATGGTCCATTGTAATCCATATTTGGCTCTAGATAAACTTGAAATATCAGTCGGTCCCTTCATTCTACACATTCCGGTGTCACAGACGTTCATATATTCTAACCATTGTATTCTAATTTTACCCTTCTACCTTTCGTTCACCGGATTCCCTTATTCGGCGTAAGCTGTATTAAGCCAGCTTTTCACCCTGACTTGACCTTTGTAAGTGTCCAATAATATTCAAATAAAATTTCCCGCGGCTAGGTACGAATGAATACACTTTATTTATTCCATTGGCTGATTTGAGTATAACACCAGAACATTGGAAACATATCCGCGTCTTTGTAACACTGTTTACTGCATGAAACAATTTTATCTCTAATAAAAAGGCTCAATAGATTGAACAGTTTTACAATCAATTTTCGACATAAATACAGTTTGTGCGTTCACCTTTTATTTTCAGAGAATTACCAGCGCAAAAGCGTTTATACTAAAGGCTATATTCTCATATTTAGTACTTACTTGCATTGCATTTCAACCCGCGAGGTTTCGGGTCAATTCGCGGCCAGTGTGTGAAAGTCAGAGTTTATATACAGTTCATCACCGGAGTTCGAAGAAGAGGTTGCGATCTTTTCATTGAAGGAAAAAAATGGAATCTATGCTATTTTTGTCTGATGGAGTAAATAGTTCGTTTAGTCGCTTTGTCGATATATCAATATTTTAGGCACAGCTGTTGCCTTGGTCGTGTACAGTTGGCGTAAACAAGCCGTCGTTTCAGCAGCAGAATTGTTACCCAACTTTAATGCATTGCATTCCAATCCGCAAGGTATCAAGGTCAGTTTGCGGTCAGTTGCAGAAATCTTTATATAAACGTCGTCTCGTAAACTTTGTGCACTTGAAGTCTGTTTTGATCAGAAAGATACTAAATAAAGATATTCGGCGATATTATTGTGGTATGTCAATCATCGATTTTTAATATGTTTTCAACATTTGCATGATAAGGACCAATTTTGATAAAATTAATAAGACATATTTATCCATTTAGACCAGTTTATTAAGCATGAGCACAATAATTCACTATACTATAATTATGCAATTAAATAAGATTCGAGTATTGCCGGCTGACCTATATGCACTCGTTTATTTTCATGTTTCTTGTGTTTTTCTATTCTATAAATATAGATATCTGAGTAATAATATCACATAAAGCAAAATAAGCCACGAAATTTGGCGCAACACCCCGTAATTGATTTGCTTGTGATGTAGCTAAGAACTGCGCAGTAAAAAGGCATCCGCTACTTTTTATCTCATAGAGATAACTTTTGATCGTTCATAAACATCGACCACAATCAGCGCCGTATATCTTTTTTTAAAGATATTTCTTGTTTTCCTAATAAGACTTATTCGGAGTATCTTAGCAACCACCTGGAGCCTAGTGGAACGCAGGTTTTATGGGCCTTAATTAGTTAAGAATTTTGATTTCGTACTTCCATAAAAATCGTTACTTGGTGTAATTCTTTTTTTTTGTGTATGGCCATGTATTTTAGCCTCATGGACAGGATAGTGAATGTTAAATTTCAAACGTTCAAAGTCAAAAAGATCAACGGCCCTTAAGGTTTTTGAAAAAAAGGTTATAATTAATAACTGTGCAAGTTGTGTAAAACACAACTGTTTTACCAAATTAACATCGTACTGGCAGACGGAAGGATATGATGATAAACACTAAATGCTAATCGGCTGCAGTAGCAATTTAACGCACAATTATTGCTGCGATACCGATAAAAATTTCCCGTGCTTTACAATCTGTAAAATAAGTGTGCATGATGCGGCGTCTCATCTGGGTCTGCGCTGTTTGCTTAAAGGAATTTCTGAAAGAAATATTCTAAATATAGAAATAACTATACTAGACATCCCTAATTTTGGAAATAAATTGATTCAATTTAGAAGGATGGGAGAATCCACTAGGCATAAATGGGTTAAAATATTAATAAGACGCTATTTTGATCTTCGATTTTGATTTTTTTTTATATATTACCAGAACAAAGATAAACTTCTTTGAAAGCAGACGCGACAAATTGTCATCACATATGGAAAATTGTAATTCTAAAACAAACTCCGATATGTGCGACAATTTTATAACTTTTATATTGACTTCAAAGCGCTGATACACATTCTGGTTGACATTTCTAAGTACCGGTATACATATTTCATCAATAAAAACAAGAAATATCTTTAAAAAGATATACGGCGTTGATGTTGTAATCTTTGCGACCAGTGAAAGGAGATGGAATGAAGCAATCATGTATTTTAATGAAGGTAGTGAGTGATAATAAGATAATATATTTTAATGTATTAACAAATAAAAATGAAGAACAAGAAGAGGTGAAATTGTATGTTTTATTGTCAATAAGTATTGTAATGACTAGGTTTTCATAATTTAACGAGTAATACATTAGTTTCAATAGAAAAAGAAAACATATTCGCCACTGAAAAACTATGAACATAATGTTGGAATGAAATAAAAGATAATGTGTTATAATGTGTACAGATATTAGTAGAATGTAAACATAAAAGACTCAATATTGCAAGCATCATAGTGATATGATTTTTTTTTGCAGAAAAACAGAACTTTATATAAAAAATTAACAAAACAAAGTACAAAGAAACATATTAACACTAATAAACGCAAATATGGATTATAATAAATCAAAGACAGATATATTTCCAACACACATGTAGTTCCTTAGTATCGCGGGATACCGCCCCAAACCCCCGCTTTGTCGATAGTAGTAAACAACTGCGTACCGATAAAGTGCAATCTAGCCTGTTTTTGTAGTGTTTAGTGTGGCCGCTACGGCATGTAAACAATAGATTCTTTTAAGTGTACAGACATGTCATTAATGCTATACTGCTTCGTAAACTAAGGAGAAACGTTTCGAAATAATGTTAAGAGGATGTTTTGTATCATGACAGTTTTTAATTATTGTAATTTACAATATATTCATAGTTCAGTTCAAATGATATGCATCCAATGTTTTAGTCTGGGAACCAGACTACCAATGTTTACGGTGTTTTGTTTTATTATTAGCCAATGCACAATTCGGGTTTTTCACTTCGGATCTATCATGAATGAAGGTCATCTAAGGTCAAAAGTGACGTTAAACAGCTTTGCCGAAAAAAAGTTGTTCACTTTAAGTCGCATGACGGGCGCAATGTTCTAGTTTTTAACCCCCGTTCAGCCGTCTTGCGGAAATCTCGGTAGTTTATGCTATGTACAGTGTGTGTTGGCTTTTCATGCTATACAAGCACTCCAGCTGCCACAAACATAGCAAGACACAAACTGTGGGGAAATCGACAGTAAAATCACGTTAAGGAATATACAAAATGACATCGTTCAAGCTGTATTATTTCGATGGTAGATGGACAGCCGAGTTGGCTCGTTTGGTTTTCAAACAGGCCGGAGTTGATTTCGAGGATATCAGATACACAGAGGAGGAATGGCCACAACATAAATCAGGTAAATTTAATAAAACACGTATAAGCTGTTTCAACATACCACATAAGCATGAAGTTAAATTGTAAGAAAATTTTGTTTCGTATTTGCAAATTAGAGGTTAGTGTACATGACAACACTTTCTGAAGTATCCAATCAAATTTCGCGATATAAAAAGCAAGTAAATATAGCCTAATGGTCCCCGCGTCCACTACAGTTTTCATTTCTCGGTAGAAAACGGCCGATAACCATCCATATTGATTCTTGTCCGAATGCGTACGGAATTAGCCGCATCGACTCTAGTCAAAATAAGGAGAGGTACGCATTATGTTGTTGAATTGTTGAAACATTCGCTTCGTTATTTCAAAGTAATCAAAATAAAAAAGTTGAAAGTTTTGTAACATTTAGCAGTAAGCATAGGCGGTTGCAGGGGTGGGGGGAGGGGGGGGGGGGGGGGACGCGGCGTACGCCCCCCCCCCCTAAAATATCCAAAGTAAAGTCAATTCATTTCATGTTTTACACTTAACTACATCTAAATCACCTATTAAAACTTGTCAAAGCCTTCAAAATCACTAAAATTGCGGAGCTTGGACCCCTCAAAACTATCAACTATGCATTTTGTTGGCATTATAAGAAGGAACTTTGATGAAAGTATATAAGGCGTGACATGCTCGAGAAGTGGTTGTCAAAGCCTTCACAATCACTACAATCGTGAAGCTTCCGGGGGGGGGGGGGCTTCGCCCCTCTAGACCCTCTAAACGATAAACTATGCATTTTTTTTGGCATTTTTAAATGGTACATTGATGAAAGTATATTAGGCGTGACATGCTCGAGAAGTGGTTGTCAAAGCCTTCAAAATCACTAAAATCGTGGAGCTTCCGGGGGGCGAAGCCTGGGCCCCCAAAACTATAAACTATGCACTTTTTTGGCATTATAAGAAGGTACTTTGATGAAAGTATATAAGGCGTGACATGGTCGAGAAGTGGTTGTCAACGCCTTCAAAATCATTAAAATCGTGAAGCTCCTTGGGGGGGGGGGGAGCTTCGCCCCCCTGGACCCCCTAAACGACAAACTATGCACTTTTTTGGCATTATAAAAAGGTACTTTGATGAAAGTATAAGGCGTGACATGCTCGAGAAGTGGTTGTCAAAGCCTTCGAAATCACTAAAATCGTGAAGCTTACGGTGAGCATCGCCCCCTGGACCCCCTAGCAGAGCTTTTCCCTGCACCCGCCAGGGGCCCTAGGGGCCCCCTTTACCCCCAGCAAATCTTTCAATATCCCGCCCCCCCCCCTAACCAGAAATCCTGGAGCCGCCCCTGGTAAGCGTCTCTATTTAATGAACTATAGTGCTTGACTGGTTACTTTAATGCATCTTAAATTAAATTAAAGAAGCTCTAATATAAATTATGACAATAAAAGATATGTTATGTATTGTTTGTAAACATTATTATTTAAAACTCAAGTGTAATTATTTCTAAGCATGCACATGGCATGAAATATTTAACAAAAAGTGTGAATGTGGTACAATACATTGACATTACCATTTCTCGTCACGTGCTTAATACATATACAAACAAACGAAACTATAACTTTTTGACAAAATTACGCGAGAGCATTCACACGTTTAATAGGTAGTGAATTGGTGGGAAACAGTTTGTTGGAATGCAGGGAAGCATTGGAGGAAAACTAATGCAAATAACTGTACAGCTCAACATCATATTTATGCCCCCCTTCAAAGAAGAGGGGGAATATTGCTTTGCTCATGTCGGTCTGTCGGTCGGTCTGTCCGTCCACCAGGTGGTTGTCAGACGATAACTCAAGAACGCTTAGGCCTAGAATCATGAAAGTTCATAGGTACATTGATCATGACTCGCAGATGACCCCTATTGATTTTGAGGTCACTAGGTCAAAGGTCAAGGTCACGGTGACCCGAAATAGTAAAATGGTTTCCGGATGATAACTCAAGAATGCATACGCCTAGGATCATGAAACTTCATGGGTAGATTGATCATGACTCGCAGATGACCCCTATTGATTTTGAGGTCACTAGGTCAAGGTCACGGTGACCCGAAATAGTAAAATGGTTTCCGGATGATAACTCAAGAACGCTTAGCCCTAGGATCATGAAACTTGATAGGTAGATTGATCATGACTCGCAAATGACCCCTATTGATTTTCAGGTCATTAGGTCAAAGGTCAAGGTCACAGTGACCCGAAATAGTAAAATGGTTTCCGGATGGTAACTCAAGAATGCTTAGGCCTAGGATAATGAAACTTGATAGGTAGATTGATCAGGACTCGCAGATGACCCCTATTGATTTTGAGGTCACTAGGTCAAAGGTCAAGGTCACAGTGACCCGAAATAGTAAAATGGTTTCCGGATGATAACTCAAGAACGCTTAGGCCTAGGATCATGAAACTTGATAGGTAGATTGATCAGGACTCGCAGATGACCCCTATTGATTTTCAGGTCACTAGGTCAAAGGTCAAGGTCACGATGACCCGAAATAGTAAAATGGTTTCCGGATAATAACTGAAGAACGCTTATTCCTAGGATCATGAAACTTGATAGGTAGACTGATCATGACTCGCAGATGACCCCCTTTGATTTTCAGGTCACTAGGTCAAAGGTCAAGGTCACGGTGACCCGAAATAGAAAAATGGTGTCCGGATGATAACTCAAGAATGCTTATGGCTAGGATCATGAAACTTCATAGGTACATTGATCATGACTGGCAGATGACCCTTATTGATTTTGAGGTCACTAGGTCAAAGGTCAAGGTCACAGTGACAAAAAACATATTCACATTATGGCTTTCACTACAACGGAGAGCCCATATGGGGGGCATGCATGTTTTACAAACAGCCCTTGTTTGTATTAACTTATCTGTAAATAATTGTTACTTCGGTTCGCTTATTCTTATATTTTTTTGATGTCGAACAGGCAAAAACAACTTTAGATGTCAGGTTATCGCGTCGACCGACTTCACGGACCATGATTTCCAATAAAGCAATCTGTTGTAACTTGACTCAAGTATTAGATTGACTGTTACAGCAAACGCATGAAGCCACCTTTAGGGGGTACACTGCAGTTTTTCACAAATCGGCTACTGGCTGCCGGGGTGGGGGCACTGTCCGTCCTCTCTGCTTACACAATGTCTACACCTGAAATCATACAAAACATATCTTCAGTATTGTTGGGGGTATGTCTTCCAAAAAATACATGGATAGCCATGGTGCACCCAATTGCTCTATATTTTTATCATGGAAAATCAGCCAATTTGGGGGTCTTAATGTCAACTGTTTTAGCGGCCATTTCCGTGATTTTCAACACAAATTTACCACTAAACTGCACATGCCAGTTCATTAAACACTGTCTGTTTAACTGCATCACTAACCAGATATTTGACCAGCACCGAAGAATCCTAGGGTCATCCACGTGGTTTTTCACAGAAGTTCAGTTGCTTGGAGGCACTTTTAAAATTCATGCAAAATTAGCCGTAGCTAGAAACCAGCATGTACGTATTTCATGACCTTGGCAGCCCAGCAGAGACACTGGCTATGCACTGGACACATTTTCGAATTCACTAAGCATGCATTTCAAACCACCACCACTCAAATCTGATACTTTAAACTTGTAAAACACTATACTATTATTGCTGCTCAGTTTCATTGTATCCCTATTTATTAGAAATTTCTCCTCTGCCAATTCGACACTAAGGTTAAAAACTGTATAGTGCTAGCTAAAGTAGTCGCATACTTTAAAACTACTGTAGTGAAACATATCTATCAGTTTTAAAATACCACACTTCGTGAAAATTTTGTCCATATAAACAATTTGCAACCATGATGGTATAAAGTTGAGTCCGGAAGAAGGTTTAACACAACCATAAACAAGTAAACGTCTCAAATTACTTACATTGAGATAAACGTGTCGAGTCAAACAGCAACTTCGTTTACAAATGAAATACAATTATAATACTAAACCAGTAAAATAATTAGATATTTAAAGCTACCTTTCATGGCAGATTCGCCGGAATTCGCTTTTCTCTAGGCATTGTTTTCGATGTTGATTTGAGTTTAAGTCTAGCAACAAACTCTAAATATAAAGGTGAAGGAGATCGTTTAAAGTTTCGAAATACTGTCTTTTTATTCGTTCGTTCATAAAATATATTTGAATAATACAATAATACTCATTTCAGACGTATTCAATAATAAATGACGAACGTTTGACGAACAGTGTTGCTCTGCGTTTTGAAATGTTTTTTATCATTAAATAGTTCTAAAGTTCTTATATAAAAACATTATCAAACCTTCATTGATACTTATTTAATATTATAACCCTCACTTAGTAGTTAATGTTACACACATTACCAAAAATGCTTTAATACCTTAAATTCGTGACACTACTGTTATTTTTAGGAATAATGGAATATTTCTTTCCTACTTTTTGTAGGGTTTTGTAGTTCATGAACAGTGATGTTTGTTGTAAGCAACTGTTGACAAAACTGAGCGGAGAAACTCCTTATATACCCGTCGGATGCTGCAATTTTGGCTGCAGCCAATCATAATCGTGCAGCATCCTGCAGCATATATGGAAGTAATGAGGCTGCATGTAAACAAGAATTTAATTTTAATTATAATAAATCAACAATTATCATCAATGTAATTTCTCAATCACAGAACAGGTTATGCTTGATACATTGGAACAATGAATAGCTTTAAATATTCATGTATAATAATACAATACTAAATACTGCATCATAAAAACTTAAGTATTTACTACGCAGCTAGCGTCTCAAATAGTTCAGAGCAAACCATTATGTTTTAACAATATACATGAATGAACAATATGTAATTTATCATAAAAATCGGCTAAGAAAGCAAACAGAAGAGTGACCATGAGAAGTTGAACACCTATTTGAAATCAAATTCAGGAAATAACACTACCCCGTATTCCTAGATATGACGTCATCTATGTACACTGTTTTGACAGTGCAGGAATTTCAGTTATGCTGTTAAAATCGGACTCATCATACAACAACAACAAAATATTATGGAATAAACACGACGTAAATACAAAGATTTAAATATATTAGAACTGATAAATCACTATCTTGTTCAATACAATGCATTTTGAAGACACAATTCAGGGGCGTAGCTGCTATTAGGCACAGCAGGCCCTGGACTACATTTTTTTTTAAACAAGAAAAAAATGCTTCAACTTTGCAACACGCATCAACAATGTTGACCATGAGGGGGTGAGGTATTAGAAATCTGCATTTCATATTGACATAATCAACATGCAATGGATTCTGGTCGTGTTCAAAGGACAAATCTTCCAATTATCAACTCTACTTCTTTCTATGTGCATATATTCTAGCTCGCTTCTTTTCACGTGACTTGCTGTTACAAGTTTACATAGATCTACATGTAGATCTACTTGTATCCCTTCAACACTACAGTAAGTTGTAATCGATTATCATTGGATTTTTAAGAAGCATTCCAAATGATGTTTATGACTGCGGAGATTTAAAATGGAGCACATGCCCCCGTATCCCGATCCATTGACTGAATCAGGGTCGGTTCGGTCCCTTGATGCCGAACAAAAAACGTGCCGTTATAGACATGCAGACAGTATTATTGGAAATAATTTCCATGGTTTGACTTGTGAAAAATTGGAGTGTTACACTTTTAAATGTTTCTCTGTTCCATATTGTTTTAAAATTTAGTTCTCTGGTATAAAGATAATACAATAAAATTCAGTTCTCTGATATTGAGGTAATACAGTAAAATATCAAAGAAAAACAGACCAAAAGTCTTTTTATGCCCCGGTAGGGTGGCATATAGCAGTTGAACTGTCCGTCAGTATGTCAGTCAGTCTGTCCGTCCGTCCGAAAAAAACTTTAACATTGGCCATAACTTTTTCACTATTGAAGATAGCAACTTGATATTTGGCATGCATGTGTATCTCATGGAGCTGAACATTTTGAGTGGTGAAAGGTGAAGGTCATCCTTCAAGGTCAAATGTCAAATATATGGCGTCTGTCCGTCCGAACACTTTAACATTGGCCATAACTTTTTCAATATTGAAGATAGCAACTTGATATTTGGCATGCATGTGTATTTCATGAAACTGCACATTTTGAGTGGTTGAAGTTCAAGGTCAAGGTCATCCTTCATGGTCAAAGGTCAGAATAATAATTAAAAAAAAAATTCAAAGCGGCGTTCTCATGAAGCTGCACATTTTGATTGGTGTAAGTTCAAGGTCAAGGTCATCCTTCATGGTCAAGGTCATCCTTTAAGGTCAAAGGTAAAAAAAATAAATTCAAAGCGGCGTTATCATGAAGCTGCACATTTTGAGTGGTGGAAGTTCAAGGTCAAGGTCATCCTTCAAGGTCAATGTTATCCTTCAAGGTCAAAGGTAAAAAAAAATGTTCAAAGCGGCGTTCTCATTAAGCTGCACATTTTGAGTGATGGAAGTTCAAGGTCAAGGTCATCCTTCAAGGTCAAAGGTTAAAACAAATTTTTTTTTTAAAGCAGCGAAATAGGGGGCATATTGTGTTTCTGACGAACACATCTCTTGTCTTATCTTATAATTTGTTTAGATATTCTTTAAATCTCATCACAGGCGTTTTAGGATGTAGAAGATTTCAGGGGGAGGACCCTCGAACCCCACGTTTGTATGTATCATATCCGGGCCTACAACTAGTAAATGCTAGTTACGCCCCTGCAATTAAAGCAAAAGTAATTGCGTATATTAATATTCGGACGGATTTAGATTCGGACAACATTTACAAATTATGTATGATATGTACATTAAAATACAATTAGCACTTGAGAAAATAAGCGTTTGCAGCTGTCACTAAGTATATTCAAGGTCTACACAATTATGGCATGCAAACACGCATGCTTCATCGACGAAGACGGTTACGCATATCACACGAAAATAGCTTTTTGTTATAATGTGCATTGGCTCACCTGATAAGATGTATGCATTTGGTGTAAGATCTATGTTAATGTTATGTGGATTTAGTGTAAGATCAATGTCGATGAATGTTTAAATAATAGCAGCAATGACAGATATACATGAATAAACATTGAATTAAACACAAAATTATTAACAAGGAATACGAACGGTACAATTCACAGAATTCGAATATGTAATGTTTAAAGCGATGTATGGAGACTATCCAACCAATCCAAGTAACAGTCTTCACTTAGAAACATGTTAAAATATATGTTCGTTTATCGATAACCATCAGTTGACTCGGTAAAATAATAAACCGTTTGTAACATTTTCATCTTTTAAGTATCTTTTTGAAATATTACGCGTAGTATAAAGAATTATTGAAAAATTTTTATCTTCCTTGGCCAAAATGGTCCAGAGGTATCTATTTATTTTTTTCTTCTGAATGTCCCAGGATTGAAAAGTTTTTCTACATTTGTAGAGATGCCACTGGGTGCAATGCCTGTGTTGGAAATGGATGGTCGAAAGATATGTCAGAGTTTTGCGATTGCGCGATACCTTGCAAAGGAGTTTGGTACTGTATATTAAAATTAGTTGTTTTTATTTATGCTCTAATGCATGCCGTTTTCTAATGGAAGCATTGTTTGAAATTGCACAAGGTAAAAATCTTGAAATCTTTTTTAAAGAGTTTAAATACATAATGGCATGTAATCAACGTAAAGAAAACATCTGCTGTTTATCAAAATGACATGTATGTAAATGTAGTAATGTCAGTCGCTTTTTGCATGCAGTTCAGACATTATCCAGTTTCCATCAATAATTCAGGGCTGTTTGGATCGAATAATATGGAAGCGTTCTTGATCGATGAGTTATTTGAGATATTCGCGGAAATAGTCAACAACTACATTGTGAAAATCTACTATGAAAAAGACGAGGACAAAAAGGTACTGGATATTTCTTATCAACCACAATATATTACAGCCTACTAAAATAGGCTGTGTAAAATTGTATATACAATATTCCTTAATATTTGCGGCCTCGTTAACTAAGTGTTCTGAATTGCATATTTAATGAAAGTGTTCTTATAATGATATAAATTATAACTTGAATTAACCTTTTCAGAATATTTTTCCAACTTTTTTCTAATTAATCTAACTTATTTCTTAAATGTACAAAAATACATCCTGACTTTGACGGTTTTAACCCATTTAAGCCTAGTGGACTCTCCCATCCTTCTAAATTGGATCAATTTATTTCCAAAATAAGGAATGTCTAGTACATTGATTTCTATATTTAGAATATTTCTTTCAGAAATTCCAGAAAGCAGACAGCGTTGACCCTGATGAGACGCCGCATCATGCGGCGTCTCATCTGGGTCTACGCTGTTTGCCAAGGCCTTTGTTTTCTAGATGCTAGGCATAAATGGGTTAAATTGCCATGCATCTAAACGAAAAAAAAAACACGCCACTTTTAGCTCTTAACCAATATCCAATATATAAACATGCATACAAAGTCACATGATATACGCTTACATAAATGTATAAACAATGAAAAAAGTATACATTTTCCCAATTGAAGGTTAAACAAATGTTTTGTTTAGATCTCAACATTTAGTTCCCAACCAACTCTATAAGTTGAACCTGAGTAAATATCATATTTAAAACAAACACTTTTATTTGCAATTTTAAAGCATTGTTAGCTAAGCAACAACAACAACCCAACATTTTCTAATTAAAAGAAAGACGCCGCGATTTTTCCCAATCCAAACTAGAAATGGCGCGGCAGAGGCCGACGCGTATCCCCACGCCGCATGTTTGACCCAGGGGGCGCCCCAGGGTTGATAATGGGGCCATGCATAGTTGGGATTGACCGTATTGTCATAAGATATGATCAGTATCAATTTGAAATAAGTCGGTGTAGAAATGAAGAATTTATAGTAAAAGGCAATTTTGGGTTGGCGTTGTCCATGTGGCCGAGGGCGCCCCAGGGTTGGTAATGGGGCCATGCATAATTGAGATTGACCGTATTGTCATAAGAGATGTTCAGTATCAATTTGAGGTAAATCGGTGTAAAAATGAAGAAGTTATAGTAAAGGCAATTTTGGGTGGGCGTGGTCTATGTGGGCGGGGATACGCAGGGTTGGTAATGGGGCCATACATAGTTGAGATTGACCGTATTGTCATAAGAGATTTTTAGTATCAATTTGAAGTAACTCGGTGAAAAAATGAAGCAGTTATAGTAAAAGACAATTTTGGGTGGATGTGGTCTAGGTGGGCGGGGCGCCCCAGGGTTGATAATGGGGCCATGCATAGTTGAGATTGACCGCATTGTCATAAGAGATGTTTAGTATCAATGTGAAGTGAATGGGTGTAGAAATGAAGAAGTTTATGTAAAATAACATTAAAAAATGAGTGAAAATCTCTGACCTGGCCCCACCCTAACCCCCATAACTTTTGACTCAAAGGTCAGATCAAAATTCCTAATAGTGCAGGTCGCACATATGCTCATAGCTACCATGTGTGTAAGATTCAAGGTTCTAGTGCTTATAGTGTAGGAGGAGATAGTGGCCAGGATGGACGGACAGACAGACAGACGGACGGCGGAGATAAACACAATATCCCCACGCTTTTCAAAAAGCATGGGGATAATTAACCCGGCCCCATTCCCTAAATGGTGATAACACACACTGTATTTGTTGTGGAAACTCAGTATGGTTAGCTGCAATAACCAATATATCTTATCATAATATTTGACACATGCATACGCACTACACATTTTACAATTTTATTTGGTCCATTGCTCTATCATTTCTTAACAAACACATATATTTTTAACAGTTTAATCTATTAAACAATTTTGCCTGTTCAGAATGCTCATTTATGCCTGTTAGAGTTTGTAAAATAGTATGACATATGTTGGCTAATAATAGTTTTGACCCAGCAATTTTACAAGTATGTGATACGTTACCGACACAGATTTACGACATATCACAATTTTATAATATGAAAAATCGTTAAAAAGAATGCAAGAAAAAAAGGCGGAAGCCTTTACTATACAAGAAATCGTTATAAAAAAAAAAGAATGTGCGCACTGCTTCGTGGAGTGAAATTTCTATTTTTGTACAGTAAAAGTGCGCAATATCCGGAATAAGCTGCCACACGGTTTTCACGTATTTCAGAAAGAACTTGCAGAAACCTTAAAGAAGGATAGCGCACCAAAATACCTAAACCTAATCGAGAAACGACTGAAGGAGAACACGAGCGGAAGTGGCTTTTATGTTGGGTCGGAAGTAAGTGTTTTGGTACATAAACTATATTAAAGTTAAATCGTTTCCGCAATGTAGTTAAATATCCATCATGTGCCTTTTGCACATCCAGTGTCTCATTCATATTTTTTCGCAATGCTGCTGTTTTGTACTATTTTGGCAATCGGTCACTTGCCTTAAATAAAGGACCAACTAATTGTTTTTAATGAAAATTCAATACTGCTCCAGCAGCTGGAGTTTCACTTCTTTATATTAATTGCAAATGCGTGTGGTGTAAATTTCTGGAGGGAGAAAAACGCATCACCTTTGTAGCTCTACAATCGACCTTTTGGAAAATCATTGGTCGGTCATGTTTTTTTGACATAATTATGCAATCACGTGTGCTTTTTATATACTAGTATAATATGAATCAAAGATAAGCCAGCAGAATCCCTAAACATTGATCAATTACAGTCGGTAGAGCACTGGACTGAAAATCCATGAAGGCAGTTTTGATTCCCCGACCAAATAATTTGTGGGTTGATTGGTAATGAAATCATTTCTAAGACAATTTTCTTCATACCACTGATTTAAGTAGCCAGTTGTTAGTCACTGACACAAGTATGTAAACATGGGACTAGCAAACCAGGAAAAGCATGAGGGAGTAAACAGGCCGCTTTAACATGACTGAAAT
This sequence comes from Dreissena polymorpha, assembly GCF_020536995.1. NCBI lineage: Eukaryota > Metazoa > Mollusca > Bivalvia > Myida > Dreissenidae > Dreissena > Dreissena polymorpha. The sequence goes on along the minus strand of NC_068355.1, from coordinate 38,425,446 downwards.
ACTGTTGAAAACGGGATAACATAACACAAACAAACAAAATATTGCAGGTGACTGTGGGCGATCTGCTCCTTTACAATAGCATGGACGGCCACCGCAAGTGGTTGGGGCAGTACGGTGTGGATATGTACGAGGGCCGACCCCTGCTAGAGGAACACTTCAAGCTTGTGGGGGCGCTCCCAAACATAGCGAAATGGGTGCAGGAACGACCTGAGACGGCTTATTAAGATTCCAAACTACTCGCCAACAATTAAAATTGCGAATTAAGCGTAGTTTACAGACGTTTGTTCAAACCGTGGTAGCTTTTGTCACGAGTCATATTTGGCCCGAGATTATGGCCAATTTTTTTTAATAAAATGATTTTCGGATTTTTTTTCTAAAAGTGTCAGGTAGGAGGACGGAAAAAAAAGATGGGTGACCAAATATGCACTCATTTAAATATGTTATGGTATGAAGTTCTTTTTACTAAGCAACCACAGTGATTTTTTTCAAACATGTTGATGTGCAAAATGATTATAATCAGACTGTAGGTCTTGATGTGCAGTTTTTAAATTAGTTTGAATTTTAAAAATATCTTAACTAGTTTAAAAGTTATTCAATTTTTGTACTTGTCTACAATAAACTTTTTGGTGATTTTTTGCTGAGCATTTTGGTCATAGTACCTGTGCGTTTGCGGACTTTGGTTTTTTTTTGCTATAATTTGAATTTATTTATTGTTTTAATTGTCTCATTTGGTTGAAACTTGCCATCTCTATGGGTTTTTTCACAAGGAATCCACATTTTGCATTAAAAAATACTTTATCTCAACAAACAACAAATAAGCTATTGAGGTTTAAAAGAAACATTTATAGTTAGTAAAAATAGTAAAAATCAATACCGCAGACAAATACAAAAAGCATAATAAAATTTTCAGGGGTTTCACTGGCCCAAATAAAGTTGTCGCCACTTTTGCGAGGTGTGAAAACCGCCCGTAATTCAAACTTAATAAGGACAATTATTAATGTAACCGAACTACATTAATGAATAATGGTATTTACTATATTTTTATTACTCTGAGAAGTATGTTAATACATAAATAACAATAAGTACCTCCATAAGTCTTAATATTAAAAGCTTTTTTTATATATAAATAACATTTTTTTCCACTTGATAAACCAGATAACCAACATAATATAACAACAATAATGTAACAGTATGCTGCATAAATGTTTCAGAATTATTTATTAAAACCTAGAATCACACAAATATAAATCATCTGAAAGGAAAAAATAAATCAAACATCAGAAAATAAAGCATCTCAATTCAAACTGTTAAACAGTTTATACATTTGGTCATTTGGACATGATATACATCAACTTCTGTTTATTATCAAATTTCACAAATTCTAAAACAACACCTTTTGTTAAAAGGTTTTCTGTTAGTTGTGGTGGTTAATTTCCAGGTTCCATTAAATGAATATTTTTCACATCTATTTCTTGACAGAAAGGCCCAGGATAATTGCCACCATACATTCTTGTTGTCTGAAATAACACAAAACATATTTGTACAAACTATATACAACAAATCAACACATAAATGTCACTATCTTTATAAATGTCAGAATTTTAACGTATCCGAAATATAGTACATCGAGTGAAGGACCTACTTTTGATTTCAGAAATAGTTGGTATCTTAATTAAAATATATCGTTCCCAGAACATTATAATAATAGAACTGTTAAACACAAATGCCTGTTGAAACAAGTTAACATGCGTTTTTGTCATGGTATTGATTAAAGAAATAGCGTCCCTAATAATCGTTATAATTAGTGCTCTTCGTGACTGTTTATCCCAGGATAACATAATTAATAGTTCAATGTCATAAAGAACTCGTTAATCTGATTATTACCCCCATAAACTTGACTATTTTATTTGGATATTCATGGTTTGAAATCGTTTTAAAAACTGTTGATTTTGCGATTTTTTAACGTTTGGTACGAACTGGAACAAAACCGAAGTTTCGTACCGATTGAAAATAACGAAACAACACATATTATATGCACAAATTATTCACTATAACTGCATTAAACAACACATAAAATTTTATTCTCTAAAATATGACCGTATTTGTGTGTAAAATATGGTAGATTTAAAGTTGATGGGCGTAAATGGGTTTCGCATTTCGAGCACCTGTTAAAATTTAAAATCGTTCTTTTCTTATTGCTTTCATAATAATTTTAGTCATTTTTATACTATCAATTTGATAAAATTTTAAAGAAATAATAAAATATTTACTTACAAACCGATTCCATTCAGGATTTCATTTGACGGCTGCATAATTATTGGAAAATTAGCAGACTGATGAAAGCGTTGTAGCGTTCTTGCACAAACAATGATGGCGTAGCTGTTGGTAAATTCCAGCACATGTACATGATGAAGGAGGTTCACGTATTAATTTTTTTTTTTTAAGAGAACAAATATTTTATTTCACTTAAGCATATAACAGCTCATCGTGATGATTCAGAATAATACATACATGCGTGAAAATTGTTCGAAATCAATATATAAATAATCAAAGCACAAATAACTTATAACAGATTTGTATTATACAATCTGCTCAAAACACTGCTCTTATTTTGACATATAAACAACATGTGTACCGAAAACAGTGGTAACAGGCAACACAATATATGCATTCAGTTCATTATAAAATATACTCAAATGAGCAAATAGACGTTGAGTCAGGTAAAAATAAAATTATCTCTTTTTTTAAAGCATATTAAACAGTAAATAGCTAACTTCCTAAGCGTTCCTTTATTATTACTATTCAGAAGTGTCAAAAATTTGTGCATACTTGGTCTAACTGAGAAGTATGATGATATATATTTGGTTCTTTCCTCTAAATAAAACGGACATTTACGTATAAAGTGATATTCATCTTCTAAATCGTTTAGATTGCATAAAGCGCACTTTCTCTCGTTTCTGCTAATGCTATAATGTCTTCCTGTTTCAATTAACAAATTATGCGATGATAGGCGTATTTTAGCAATGATATTTCTATGTTTTTTATTGTCAATCACATCTAAATACAAAGACCTTTCAAATACAGTTTAAGTTCTTTATACAGTATTAATGAAGTTGATGAATCAACATTAACTCTCCACTCAGATACATACTGGTCTCTGAGTCTAGTCTGTAACAAAGGAATAAAGCTTTCAATAATAACTGACCCAGGAAACAACCATACATCTGTAAATCCTGTTTGGTTCAATATCTTGCGAACTTTGGAGGACCAATTAACAGTGTTATTTTGTGTTTCAATTTCTAATCTTTGCATATTGATGACAGTAGTAAGAATACAATTTCCTTGTTTCTTTTGATTCAGTTTTAAAAAATATTTTATAATTCTTAGGTATCTATCAATGTATAAAGGGAATCGGCCAACTTCAGCATACAGTGACATCGAATTTGTTGACAGTTTTACATTTAACAGTCTTTTACAGAACTTTCTGTGAATACGTTCAATATTAGTTGCCGTAATAAATCCCCATACTTCGCAATTATAATTAAGGATTGACAAGACATATGCATCAAACAACTTGAACATAACATTAATTGGCACGTCCATATCTTTTGTAATGCAAAACAGGGAATTCATCGCCCTTGTAGCTTTGCCATATATTGTATTCGTGGCAGGTATAAATGAGCCCCCACTTGACATAACGATACCAAGGTAGTTAAAATTGCTAACTATTTCAATTTCCTTTTCTTTGTAGGTCCATTTGCATTTTTTGCTAAGCGCGCCCCCTTTTCGGAAAACCATTATTTTTGTTTTGTCAATATTAACAGTAAGATTCCATTTATCGCAATATGATTCTAAATTATTCAATGATTCCTGGAGTCCTTCTATAGTTTCTGAAAAAATGACAGCGTCATCCGCAAATAGAAGGAGGTAAATAGACAATTGATCTAACGTTATGCCGGCGTTTAGTCCGTTTTGTAAATTAAATTCTATATCATTAATAAATAATGAAAACATGATCGGCGATGTTATTTCTCCTTGTAATAAGCCGACTTTGCTACTGAAAAGGTCCGAAAGTGAGCCCATGTGTTTAACTTGAAGTTTGACCTCGCTATACATAGAGCGGATTAGTGATATAAGCTTGCCGTCGATTCCCGATAAAATCATTTTATGCCATAGCTGTCCGCGATTTATAAGGTCATATGCCTTCCGGTAATCGACGTAACAGCAGAAAAGTTTCTTTTTACTATGCAGTTGCTTTTCTATTAAATGATTAAGAATGAAAATCGCATCAGCAGTACTGCAGTTGGGTTTGAACCCGAACTGAGCATCTGTAAGAATGTCATATGTTTCTGCCCACGATTTTAAGCGTTCGTTTATCACACCTGTTAATGTGGGTAATTAAAACTGGGTTTATTATGATGATTTATAACTCATTTGAACTTTTTCTAAAACCCGGCAAGCGTTTCGTGTTTAAAAGCCACCTTTTAGCATCCGAAAAAAATCGAGATTTTGAATTTTATTTTTTTGGGTTTCGTCAAAAATTGGAGTCGGCGGGTCCGAAAATCATTACATTAAAAAATTCTGGCCTATAGTTTGAGATTTTTTATGTTCAATTTATTTTGTTCGGAGTCACATTCAGTACGTGCTTACAAGGAGGTTAAACATTGACTTCAATTAAATGAATCTTAGCATTTGTGTTCCTCCTTATTCAATTGAGTACAATAATGCGCATTAAATTGTTAATACGTCGAACAAATATTTCTTACTTTTATGCATTGTAATTCAAATATGTTGATGATTTCACTAAATATAAAACGTATCTAAGATATACATCGTAAGATTGCAATTATGGATTGATTAATTAATTCTGTAAGAAGATGAAATCGCTTTTGTTATATTTGTGTGACTTTGCTTTAGCTTGTTTTAAATTATTATCTCCATTAATCTTAATTAATGTGTAAGCAGGAGTCGAATTTTACAGAATATAAGCACAAGGCTAACAACAGAGCTGAACATTAAAGGGGCCTTTTCACGCTTTGGTAAATTGACAAAATTGAAAAATATTGTTTCAGATTCGCAAATTTTCCTTGAAGTTATGATATTTGTGAGGAAACAGTAATACTGAACATTTACCATGCCCTCAAATATCCATTATGTGCATCTTTTGACGATTTAAAAACCTGAAAATTATAAAGAGTTGCATCGCTAAACGATTGAATAATTTGGAAAATTCTGTTGTCGTATTTTTTTTATTCTTCGAAGATTGAATATGTAAAGTAAAAAATACCTCGAGCATGGCATGAGAGTTGATGGTCTAGTGGATAAAGCGGCAGACTTTTGCTCCATGGCTCAAGGGGGGGGGGGGTCAGTGGTACGAGCCCCGTTGAGGGTTAATTTTGTTTTCTTTCTTTAAGTATATTCTTCTTTTTTTACTGGAGATTTTTAGATCCAACTTGTTATGCCCCCCCTTCGAAGAAGATGGGGTAATTGTTTTGCACATGTCGGTCGGTTGGTCGGTCGGTCGGTCCGTCCACCAGATGGTTTCCGGATGATAACTCAAGAATGCTTAGGCCTAGGATCATGAAACTTCATAGGTACATTCATCATGACTGGCAGATGACCTCTATAGATATTCAGGTCACTAGGTCAAAGGTCAAGGTCACAGTGACTCGAAATAGTATAATGGTTTCCGGATGATAACTCAAGAATGATTAGGCCTAGGATCATGAAACTGCATAGGTACATTGATCATGACTGGCAGATGACCGCTATTGATTTTCAGGTCACTAGGTCAAAGGTCAAGGTCACAGTGACTCGAAATAGTAAAATGGTTTCCGGATGATAACTCAAGAATGCTTAGGCCGAGGATCATGAAACTTCATAGGAACATTGATCATGACTGGGAGGTGAACCCTATTGATTTTCAGGTCACTAGGTCAAAGATCAAGGTCACAGTGACTCGAAGTAGTAAAATGGTTTCCGGATGATAACTCAAGAATGCTTACGCCTAGGATCATGAAACTTCATAGGTACAATGATCATGACTGGCAGATGACCCCTATTAATTTTCAGGTCACTATGTCAAAGCTCAAGGTCACAGTGACTCGAAAAAAGTAAAATGATTTCCTGATGATAACTCAAGAATAATTAGGCCTAGGATCATGAAACTTCATAGGTACATTGATCATGACTGGCAGATGACCCCTATTGATTTTCAGGTCACTAGGTCAAAGGTCAAGGTAACAGTGACAAAAAACGTATTCACACAATGGCTGCCACTACAACTGACAGCCCATATGGGGGGCATGCATGTTTAACAAACAGCCCATAAAGGAATTTCATGAAAAACTTCAATACATGCCAAAATCTGTGAAAAGGCCACTTTAATTGAACATGCATGTATGTATATGCGTACATCCGAAAAATATACATGAGTAGGGGGAATACCCAATATTAATTTCTGTTACATAACTTCACAAATGCAGGCAACAACATGCTCTAAAATATTAAGGTGCATAAGTTCAGATGCTGCATAGTATGTATGTAAAGTTCCCTCACACTTGCAGTAGTACTTGTGGCGCTTGACATTAAAATCCCACGGACGGAAAGAAATATGAACGGACAAGGGCAAATCTGTTTTCCCCATTAGGAGTTGGGGCCATATTTTATAGTATCAAAGTATTTGACAGTAACGCAATCAATAAATGCCTGCTCTACAGAACCTGAAGATAAATGCATCTGTTGTTTGCATCTTCTTTTTGCAGTTTGTACTGTGTTTACAAAATGTGTTCTTTTGTAAGATACAACTAGAACTATCCTTGTCGGGCATGTAATACTAAAGCATCCCACGTTGTCAGATGCCCTTGGCAGTTTTAAAAACTGGTTTCCCAACCAGGCGTACTTGTTCAGTTTTAAGTTTCATCTTGATACCTAGTCGCGACATGCCATGCACAAAGTTCTGCATAAACATTCAACAGGGAAATAACTGTAAAATCATTAAAGCAGGAGTCATCGCTCATCCACTAATTGAGATCTACATAAAAAGTTAAAAGTGGGTACATTCAAGTTCCCGATAAAATTTAAATATAATATCTAGTAAAGGGCAATAAGTTTAATAAATATGGAAGCAAGACTTCTAGCTCGTTTAAAAATTATTTACGCAAAATGGGTTATATCTACCAATACAGTTTCATGTTGATATCTTTTATAGTAGTTAAATATGCTCCATTCAAATTTGAAGTGCAAATCATAACAGGGAAATCACTACAACAAATATGGGAGCAATATTAACGACTCATATGAAGCAAGGTCTCAATAACAATTATGTGTTTAGTTGAAGACTATCTTAGTTTTCGGGATATGCCCCAGACAAAATTTCGATTAAAAAATCATATATGGCTTAAACTTTCTCACATTCAACTTTTGTCTCGAAACTTCACTGATGTCAAAGACAAGACGTTTTATGTCAATTCTTGATCTTTAAGTGTTGTTTTGAGGTTGTGAGACGGATGTTTCATGCGACAATTAAGCTGTCGTACGATGGTTGATACATGTGTAAAGGAATTTGGAAATCAATCAAGGAATGGAACTATTATATTAAAGGCATGCTTTTCTATGGCATACCTTTCACCTTTAAGTATGACCTTGATCTTTGAGGAAGGGAGACTGGTTTAACACGAAATACGTCGCCTTATTTTGTTTGACATATGTATCGAGTTAAAATCCAGCAATACATGAAAAAGTTAGTTGTAGGAAAGAAAAGAAGATTCGAACAGACAACAGAACACATACACAGACGGACAGTGTAAATAAAAGTGTAAATAAACAAGGGCTGTTTGTAAAACATGCATGCCCCCCCCCCCCATATGGGCTGTCCGTTGTAGTGGCAGCAATTGTGTGAATACAATTTTTTGTCACTGTGACCTTGACCTTTAACCTAGTGACCTGAAAAGCAATAGGGGTCATCTGCGGGTCACGATCAATGTACCTATGAAGTGTCATGATCCTAGGCAAACGCGTTCTTGAGTTATCATCCGAAAATTCGGGTCACCGTGACCTTTGACCTAGTGACCTCAAAATCAATAGGGGTCATCTGCAAGTCATGATCAATCTACCCATAAAGTTTCATGATCCTAGGCGTATGCGTTCTTGAGTTATCATTCAAAAACCATTTTACTATTTCTGGTCACCGTGACCTTGACCTTTGACCTAGTGACCTCAAAATCAATAGGGGTCATCTTCGAGTCATGATCAATGTACCTATGAAGTTTCATGATCCTAGGCCCAAGCGTTCTTGAGTTATAGTCTGACAACCACCTGGTGGACGGACCGACATAAGCACAGCAATATACCCCCTCTTCTTCGAAGGGGGGCATAAATATTTATAAGACGCTACGTAAAAGATGATGTTGGTATTCGATGTGGATTTGCTTTATTATTTACTACCAGCACAAACATTTAAAAGTAGATGCAAAACATTGTCGACACTTGGTACTCGGTTGTAGATAACCTTTTTTGTCTCCAGAGCATGATTAAAAAATATACGTCTAAACCTGGTGGTCGTTTCTACGTACTATATGTGGACTTCAAAAAGGCATTTGATTCATTGGTTCATTTCAAACTTTTTACCAGTTTATATGCCAAAGGTATGAACGGCATGATCCTATTTGTTTTGCAATCGATGTACGCAAATTTACGCGCACATGTAAAAGTATCCGGAAGTATCATTACGCAACCGTTCCGCTGTAACATCGGTACCAGGCAGGGTGATTTAAGCTCACCGATAATATTTTCAATATATATAAATAATTTAGTAAGCTATCTAAGGGAACATTGTAGTCATTGAATATTTATAACCAATGACATACCAGATATTTATTGTTTGATGTACGCTGATGACGTAGCTAATTGCGCGGACACAGCATATAACCTTCAGTTACATTTAAACGCTGTTGCAAAATTTTGCGAAGATACTGGTATGCAGATTAACATGAATAAAACCGAAATTATAGTCTTCCGCAATGGTGGTCCTTTACGCAATTATGAAATGTGGTATCTAAATGGTCAAAAGGTTAAAGTCGTTTCAGTTTATAAATATATGGGTCTGTTATTTACTCCAAAGCTGTCGTGGACAGCTGCTAAATCCAAGTTGGTGGCACAAGCACGCAAAGCATTCTTCTCTATCAAACAGTTTCAAGTTCCACTTGGTTATTTTACCCATAGTGACATTTTTAAACTTTATGACACTATGGTTGTACCCATACTCACATTTGGGGCTGAAATATGGGGTTATGAATACTGAGATCATATAGAACGATCACAATTAGAATTTTGCAAATATTTCTTAGGCGTCGGTTCGACGGTTAATAACAGCATGGTCTTAGGGGAGTGTGGTAGATTACCACTTTGTTGTGTGTATTATCTGAAATGCATAAAATACAGGTGTCATTTACTTCATATGCCTAATCATAGATATCCAGTTAATTGTTACAAAATGCTGAAGTCATTAGACGATATTGGAAGGAAAAATTGGGCAACGTATGTTAAGGAACTCTTATTTAAATATGGTTTTGGTTTTGTTTGGGTTGACTATATTTTTACAATATTTTAAACAGCGTATACAAGACTGTAAAACCCAAGACTGGCACAATGAGATAAATGCATCTCCGCGCTGCGACACTTACAAACTTTTTAAATCACTTTTAAATCCGGAGAAATATTTAACTATAGATGTACCCTTTAAGTCACGTCGCGCATATGCTCGTTTTAGGTGTTCCAATCATAAATTGAACATTGAGCTTGGAAGGCATTTTAACGTACAGCGCGAAAACCGAACATGCTTATTTTGTTTAACAAGATTTGACGTACATGTATTGGAGAACGAATTCCATGCTTTCTTTGAGTGCCCCCAGTACACAGATATAAGAACAAGTTATTTGTATAATTGGTATAACCGCCAAAGAAACGAAACGTCATTTAATATTCTAAAGGGACCTTTTCACGCTTTGGTAAATTGACAAAATTGAAACAAGAAATATCTTTAAAAAAAGATATACGGCGTAAATAGTTTAATGAATGAGATCAAGGATAGCGAATGTCTTTTTCTGTGCAGTTCTTAGCTGCATCACACGCAGTACGGGATGTTACGGGGAGTTTTCGCGGCTTATTTTACATTATAACATATTGCTGGTCATAAACCTATAGATACAAAACAGAAAACCAAAAGAAGAATGGAAGTGAAATTTAAACATATGAGTCAACCGGCCACACGAGAAGTATCCGTATTTATAGGCGCGTTCTTCGAACAAACCTGTTTTAGTGGTTTGTCGGGCATTGCTATTTGATTCGATTATTAACAGTATCAATTATCATCGTGCAAATGCTTAAAGTGATATTATGGGCATTTTGCACTGTTGAATTGAGCTGAAAAGAATTAACAGGTCAAAATAGTTAGTTAAAATGTGGTTACTGATTAATTATCTGCAACTCACCTTGCTACCAGTTGTTTATAAAAATATATTTTATATTCGATATTCTTACGTGACCCACCCAGTCCTGTAAGCTGAAATGATCCGTAAAACAATTTCGTGTCTTTGTGTCGTATGAACAAATCTGCACTAAAACTAAATTTAGGTTCAACTCGTAAACGCATGATCAGTTGTCAAACGAAAGTACGGTTGATATTCAAATGCATTATTTTTCTCTTTCTGGTATATTGTTTTAGTATGATGATGCTGCATTAATTAATATAAGTGTATATGAAGTAGAAACATCAAAAATAATCAACGGTTGCGATAGACACCTATAAACTGTTACATGCTCATAATATCACTTTAGTACATTAGGCAATATGGACGAATAATTATTGTTAAATTTATCAACAATAATATTTATCATTGTATTGTTGAAAACACATTAAGAATCTATTATTTACATACCATAATTATATTGCTGAATATCTTCATTTAACATATTTCTGGTCTAAAGAAAATTCCAGGTCACCTAGTTCACGGATAGCGTCTTTATTATATAACGATTATTTTACTGGCCGCCAACTCCGGTGATGACCTGTATATAAACTCTGAATGTCCGCGAATTGACCCGATATACCTCGCGGGTTGAAATGCAATGCTTTAAAGTGAGGCCTCGCTTCAATTGCTCTTTATACTTTTACATGTTAACATGTTGACAGGAATAAGGAAGTAAGTACTAAATATGAGAACATAGCCTTTTAAGTATAAACGCTCTTGCGCTGGTAATACTCTGAAAATAAAAGGTGTACGCACAAACTGTATTGATGTCGAGAATTGAGTGTGAAACTGTTCTATCTATTAAGCCTTTTCATTCGAGATAACATTGTTTCATACAGTAAAACAGTGTTACAAAGACGCGGATATGTTTCCAATGTTCTGGTGGTATACTCAAATCAGCCAATGGAATAAATGAAGTGTATTCATTCGTACCTAGCCGCGGGAAATTTTATTGGAATTTTAGTGGACACTTACAAAGGTCAGGCTAAGGTGAAAAGCTGGCTTAAGACAGCTTACGCCGAAAAAGTTGTTTCAGATTCGCAAATTTTCGTTTTAGTTCTGATATTTGTGAGGAAACAGTAATACTGAACACTTTCCATGGTCTAATATAGCCATTATATGCATCTTTTGACGATTTTAAAACCTAAAAATTATAAAGCGTTGCAACGCGAAACGATTAAATAATTTGGAGAGTTCTATTTTTGTCGTTAAATTTTTTGAAACTACGAAGATTGCTTATATAAGGTATAAAATACGTTCAATATGTGTACACGGCGGAATAGCTCAGTACGATAAAGCGTTTTTACTTCAGGACTCTGTTAGGACTCCAGGGGTCACTGGTTCGAAACCTGGTCCGGGCAATGTTCTTTTCCTTTTTTTAATTTTATTCTTGATTTTTTTACTGGAGCTTTTACGATCCAATGTTTACATTTATCGATATAAAGCATTTAATGAATAAGTTAAAAAATGCCAAAATCTGTGAAAAGGCCCCTTAATGAGCAGCACTGATATCACTGTTATAAAACAATTAACTTTCTATGTTACGAAATTAATGAATGTCATTGGGAATATAAATTTACCTTGATTACAAACGTTTTGTTTTTGTTATATTTTGTGTTGTATAATATTGTGTATATTGTTGAAACACAAGTGTAAAATCACAATGTATACAAGGTGGCATTTATCATTGTATAATGTTATTGTAAATGAATGCTGTATTTTGGGCCGGAGGCCTTTATTTACATGTTATCTAATAAATCTTAAATAAATCTTAAATCTTAAACTTGTGGAAAATTGTAATTCCTAAACAATCTCTGATATGTGCGACGATTTTCTAACATTAATTTATACTTCAAAGCGCAGATAAACATTCTGGTTGAAATCACAGGTGGTTAGCGTGTGGCTATGATATTAATTAGTGAAAACATCATTTTGAATGATAAATAATCATATTATAACGAAAAATTAACTTTTCTGAAAAAAAATATTTCACTATCAAATATATATATAACAAGGTATGCAACTCAAAATCACCCCATAACGGGGTGCATCGCTTTGAACAGCCATATCTTCATCAATTTTGCAGCGATTTTCACGATCTCGGTCTTATTCAACGCAGAAATGAATTTCCTTTCTGGAAATGTATATGTCTTGCAATATTTTTACAAATGCTGGGTCAACTTTTAAGAAATAACACGATACACAACACGCATGACCCAGTTGACAGTGATCATGCTGTCTTTAAGACTGAAATCTTCACGGAGTAAAGGGCAACTTCCCTACAAAGTTCATGTAGTTCGATACCATAATTCAATAAAACGTATGAAAAAACATTATTACCGTTCTTGTCGTTACATTCTGCATCAAGACTAACTGTCCAGCGCCGTTTGAAACCTTTGTTTACATACATTTCAACTAACTGACATTTTAAACATACGAGTGATTTCATTGGTCCAATGCGGAGGTGTGTCTTTACAACTGGAGATTTCATTCATAAAGAATACATGATCACTGTCAACTGGGTCATGCGTGTTGTGTATCGTGTTATTTCTTAAAAGTTGACCCAGCATTTGTAAAAATATTGCAAGACATATACATTTCCAGAAAGGAAATTCATTTCTGCGTTGAATAAGACCGAGATCGTGAAAATCGCTGCACAATTGATGAAGATATGGCTGTTCAAAGCGATGCACCCCGTTATGGGGTGATTTTGAGTTGCATACCTTGTTATATATATATTTGATAGTGAAATATTTTTTTTCAGAAAAGTTAATTTTTCGTTATAATATGATTATTTATCATTCAAAATGATGTTTTCACTAATTAATATCATAGCCACACGATAACCACCTGTGGTTGAAATGTTTTAGTACCGATATACATATATTATCACTTAAAAAAAGTCATTCACTTTCCGTTGCATGACGGATGAAATGTTCTATTTGTTAACCCCCTTTCAGCGCTTTGCGAAAATCGCGTTGATGCATACGACATAGTGTATTGGCTTTTTTGCTACTCACTGGATTCAGTTGTCTTGAGATTTATCTGCCACGAACCAGTTAACACTTAAATATAGCAAAATACGAACTGTGGGGGAATTGACAGTAAAATCACGTTAAGGAATATACAAAATGCCCTCGTACAAGCTGTATTATTTCCAAAGCAGAGGGACAGCCGAGCTTGCTCGCTTGGTGTTTAAACAGGCCGGAGTTGATTTCGAGGACATCAGATATAAAGGGGAGGAATGGCCACAACACAAATCAGGTAAATTTATTTCAATAATATCAAGCAAAAACTGTTTCAACATACCACATAAGCATGCAGTTGAATTGTAAGAACAATTGTTATGCCTCCCTTCGAAGAAGAGGGGGTATATTGTTTCGCACATGTCGGTCGGTCCGTCCACCAGATGATTTCCGGATGATAACTCAAGAATGCTTAGGAATTACAAGTATGTCAATCCGTTTAAAAATAGAAATTTCCCACGGCGGACGACCTTGATATTGCACTTTACAAAAAGTAAACAGTAATATTTTCTATGTAGGTGATATAAAAAATGAAAGAAAAAGGATGAATAAATCGAAAAGAACTTGGACTTGTTTTATAGTTATAAATTACTATGTTTACGTTATGTTACTGTACTTCTTATTAATTATTATTATTAATATGATGTTGTTATTGTATGTTATTGTTTGTTTTATTTTAATAAGGAGAGAGAGAAAGAATAGCCCAATTTTTATAAGTAAAGATGGTGAAAACACACATACTGTTGTATGTGGCATCATCATTACTACTGACTATTGGGGTTATTTACCCTCGGGACTTCGGTTAAAAACCATTGCCCGAGCACACTGCTTAACATAGAACTCTGCATAAAAAGCCGAAAACGGCCATAAAATGGACAGCCCGATTTTACTGGGCTGTACCATTGGTATAAATATAAAACTTTGCAGTGTTGGTGCGGTGCCTTAATAAAAATCTATTGGTTTAAAAATATATAACCTTTATATGAAGCGTTAAAAAGACGAAGTGCTATACAGTGAATAGGCCTATCACGGTTAAAAAGCGGCGTTTTAATTGGTTGATGCGTTTATATAACGATGGCGCTGATTGGCCGAAATTTCTTATTAAGGATTGCCAGTAGGTCAATCCGTTTTAAAATAGATTTTCCCACGGCTGACTTTGTACTTTTAAGAAAAAGTAAACAATGATGGTTGATATGCAAAAATATAAATGAAAGAACAAGAATGAGTTAATACAAAAAAGATTACTATGTTTTTGTTACATTACTGTACTTATTATTAATTTATATCATTCATATGATGTTGTTATTGTATGTTATTCTTTGTATTGTTTTTTAAGGAGGAGAGAGAGAAAGAATAGCCCAATTTGTATAAGTAAAGATGGTGAAAACACACATACTGTTGTATGTGGCAGCATCATTACCAGACCCACTGTTCAGTATATACTGCAATGGGTTTGTTGGAGTCTTTAGACTTTGTGATCTGTGGTTTAAAAATTTGAATCCAAATAGGACTATTTAATATATTAATTATAGAAAAAGGAATACACAGATGTGTATTATGTTTGTGTAACAATATAATAATATTTGAGGGTTTTCCAGATCACAAAGTGGTTGAACATTGCCACAATATGTTTACATGCATAGTCAAGTACCATTTTTATGTGTATGTTTAAAGTTTAAACTAAACGCCAAACAACAAGATCTAATCATAAGAAAGATATGTTTATATCTAAGAACATTTATTAATAGGGATGCCAGAGCCTGATTTAACAACTCTCAATTGTAGAGTGAAGTTGCATGTGCAAATGCAATTATATGAGAAGGAAAGGAAAAAAAAAAAAAAAAAGACAATATATGATATCACATAGAGTGTGTAACTCTCAATTATATATTAATATTGCAATTGAGTATTGAGTTGTTAAAAAATTAATGAGTACAAGTTTATGTATGTGGCTCAATGTTGAACACTTGCAGACAGGGAATATAGCCGTAATGCTCCAACATAAGACCCTGTCTGTATGGAACTTAAGGAGGATTGGGCTATGGAAAAGAGAGATCCCCCCAGAGTGGCATTAAAACAATATTTAAAAGTGGGTTTAGTAATAAACCCTTATATGTTAAGGGCAATAACTTACGTGTCTCCAAACGGTCACCTTCATAGGGCCACATAAAAATTAAGGGTAAGACAATGTACTTTACAGTTAAAAATAAGACAAAGACAGCTAAGTTTGTATAAGATGTACATTATTTACAATATGTACAGGACTATATGCATATATATATTTAAAATACATGTTGCCACCCTGGAGGGTTGAAAGAAGGAGAGATTTTATGGAAGTGTAGGCCGATGTGGGTGGGGGAAAAGAAGAGCCAGCAGGGGTGGTGTCACTCAGTTGTACTAAGGGAGATAATTGTGATGATGAAGTCTACAATGGTTGTTTCCCCTGAACCAGAGGGAGTGCACGGTAAATGAAAAATAGTTTGTATACTATTGAAGGAAAATTGATAATGGTGAAATGTAAAATGGTAAAAAGACCAAATATTACCTAGATACGTTAAGATAAACCCAAAAAGCTCTAATCTATCCAATATTATTAGTATACTGATGATAACATTGTAGGAAATAATACTAAAGTACCTTATATGGTATCCAAATGACAATTAGACAGTAAAACCGAGGCAATTTGCTATATAAAATAGCAATTTAATATAAAAAATTATGATATTTGCTATAAAAGTAGCAATTTTAGCATGAGTTAATGCAATAATAATAAAATTAAGGCAATTTGCTATATAAAATAGCAGTTTTCACAAAAATAAGGAAATTGCTACACAAGATAGCAGTTATAATAATCCTTAATGTGCTCCAAGGAACAAGATTAGTACTTTCAGCAAGGTCGACAATACTTTGTCCTAGATAGGGCTAAATAGGTGTTTATAATGGTATAAGGCCCTGCACCGTGCACTCCAGTCCGACATGGTTCTTCGAGTTTGAAGGGGAAAGGGTGGGGTGTCAAAGAGGAAGGGAGGGGGTGCAATGCAGCCAACAATCCCAGGTTACTGGACAGCCTCGTCCTTTCTTGTAATAAGAAATGCCATAAAATATGATTATATTAAAAAACTGAAATGTATAAAAATGTAAATGGTGGACTAACGTCATGCTCTCATTAAAAATGTATTAAAATAAAGAAGACCAGGTCAATGCCATTGGCCTGATTTAGAAAGGGCGGGGGTAGAACAATAAACCCATTAAAAACTAAAATAAAGGTTGTGTAAAAGCGACACAAATCCAACACAATTATTTGATTACATCAGGTTTGTGCAGAGATTACACATTTTTAAAAGAAAACAGTCACAAGACTGTATAATTAGGTGGGTGTTGGCTGCTCTCCCTCCCCCAATGACCTAGATTTTGTCAGTTATTTGACAATCTAGTAAGTATTTGGCGAGGGCAGAGAAGACCGGGCCCCTAGCTGCTCCCTTGGGGTCTAGCACGTTGGTAAGGTTAAAAACTAGTCCATGGGAGTGCAATGCAGCTTCAAGGTGGTCCCTCTGCGCCTTATGGTTAGGACAGTGTAGCAGCATGTGGGGCGCAGTGAGAGGTTCCTGGCACCTAGGACATGCAGGGTCTATACCGAGGACATACTTTCCTGCGCCACCGGGTAATAGGGTGGTTCCCATCCTCAGGCGCGTGATGGCTCTGTCAAGCACAATGCTTGCCGAGTATCTGTCAGGCGGCCTGAGGGTTTTCGCAGGTCTAGTAAAAGTATGTCGACGGGAAGACAAATTGTCGGTCCGGAGATTCCACTCGCCCAAAACAAATTTCTTTGTCAGGGAGTAGATCTCAGAAGGTGCCAGGGGTTCCCCAACATCTACGGCCCCCCTCAAGAGGCCCTCTTTGGCCCCCTTGTCGGCCTGTTCGTTCCCACTGATGTTGACATGTGCTGGACACCATACTAATGTGACCTTTAAAGATTTATCTAGGCACTGTTGATGAAGTTCCAAAATGCTAGCTAAAATATCAGGCCTAGATCTGCTATTTCTGTTTTTTATGGACTCAAGAGATGACATTGAGTCTGATAAAATAGCAGTTTTAGTAGGTTTATTGACCAATATCCAGCACAGAGAGAATTTAATTGCCAAAAGTTCTGCTGTAAAAATAGAGAGATTGTTGCTGAGCCTGTGCGTTTTACTAATGTTTTTTGAAGGGATTACAAAAGAGTTGGCTACCAAACCAGACATCATTACTAGACCCACTGTTCAGTATATATACTGCAATGGGTTTGTTGGAGTCTTTAGACTTTGTGATGTGTGGTTTTATTGTTAAAATTAACATAATAATACTTCTAATTTAATGTTTCTAGGGATAGGAAAGATTACACGAAAGTGTGATATGTATATGTATATACCATCTAAGCAATGGTAAGATATAGAGATTTGTAAACCTTCATTAATAGGGGAAGGCAGAGCCTGTTTTAATCGCTCACATAAGGAAAAAAGAAAGAAAAAAAAGAAGGGGATTTGCATGTAAACATGCAATTAATTAAATTAAATAGTTTCTAACAAACAATTGATTGGTAATGCATTATAGTTGTAAATTATATTTTTAGTATTAAGATTAGCATGTATTTGTAAGTGTGGCACAATGTTGAACGCTTGCAGACAGGGAATATAGCCGTGATGCTCCAACCTAAGACCCTGTCTGTATTGAACTTCTAGAGGATTGGCCTATGAAAGAAGGACGTTCCCCCCAGAGTGGCGTTAAGACAATATTTACAAGAAATTTAATGATAATATTTATATATTTACAGGAAATAGCTTGCGTGTCGCCAAACGGTTACCTCTTTAGGGCCACATAAAAAACAATGGTAAAACAATGTACTTTACAGTTAAAAATTAGACAAAACAAACAAAGTTTTTACAAGAAGGCAGATTATGTACAGAATGTACAATATTATATGCACTTATTGATAGGTAAAAGAAACAATTTGCCACCCTGGGGGGTTAAAAGAAGAAGTTTGGAAGTGTAGGTAGGTGTGGTGGGGTAGGGGGTTTCCAGCAGGGGCAAATCAACTTGGGTTTATGCAGGGGAGGTAATTTTGTATGGAGAAGTATTGATGGTTTTGTCCCCTAGACCAGAGGGAGTGCACCGTAAATGGAACTAGGAGGATTACACATGGTAATTAGTAAATAGAAGGAAAGAAATAATACACTCTAATGTTTAATATACTGAAATATTATAGTAATATGTGGGATTGGTAAACCAATTCATACAACAATGCAGGAAATAACCCACAAAAAGCTATCATCCATACTAAAGAAATTAATATATAGGGGATGATGCAAGTTAAAAGAAAAGGTACAAGAACACCTTATTTACTTA
Source organism: Dreissena polymorpha (assembly GCF_020536995.1). NCBI lineage: Eukaryota > Metazoa > Mollusca > Bivalvia > Myida > Dreissenidae > Dreissena > Dreissena polymorpha. The sequence continues at coordinate 38,406,509 of NC_068355.1, read as the reverse complement.
CTATACAAAATTAGTAAGTTTCTCAAGATTAAGTTAAAAATTGTACATCAGTTCTTTATTTGTTATGATTGTTGATATATCGCTTATAGGGAGAGTTACAATAATCCCATAAATTGAAAATACCCTTAAAGGATAATATGGCATTGCAAGGTGTACGTGACCCTGCACCGTGCACTCCTGTCTGACATGGTTCTTCGAGTTTGAAAGAGAAGGGGGGTGTCGGAGGGGAAGGGAGGGGTGCAATGCAGCCAACATTCCCAGGTTACTGGTCAGCCTCGTCCTTTCTTTTTAATAAAAACTGCCATAAAATATGTATATATTAAGAAACTGAATAATGTAAATGGTGGACTAATGTCATACTCTCATAAAAAATGTATTAAAATAAAGAAGACCAGGTCAATACCATTGGCCTGATTTAGAAAGGGTGGGGTAGAACAATAAACCCATTAAAAGCTAAAATAAAAGTTGTGTAAAAGAGACACAAATCCAACGTAATTACTAGATTGCGTCAGTTTTTTGCAAAGATTACACAGTTTAAAGGAAAACAGTCACAAGACTGGATAATTGGGTGGGTGTTGGCTGCTCTCCTTCTCCCAATGACCTAGATTTTGTCAGTTATCTGACAATCCAGAAGGTATTTGGGGAGGGCAGAGAAGACCGGGCCCCTAGCTGCTCCCTTCGGGTCTAGCACGTTGGAAAGGTTTAAAACTAGTCCATGGGAGTGCAATGCAGCTTGGAGGTGGTCCCTCTGCGCCTTATGGTTAGGACAGTGCAGCAGCATGTGGGGCGCAGTGAGGGGTTCCTGGCACCTAGGACAGGCTGGGTCTATACCGAGGACATACTTTCCTGCGCCACCGGGTAATAGGGTGGTTCCCATCCTCCGGCGCGTGATGGCTCTGTCAAGCACAATGCTTGCTGAGTATCTGTTAGGTAGCCTGAGGTTTTTCGCGGGTCTGGTAAAAGTATGTCGACGGGAAGACAAATTGTTGGTCCAGAGATTCCACTCATCCATTACAAATTTCTTTGTCAGGGAGTAGATCTCAGTATCTACGGCCCCCCTCAAGAGGCCCTCCTTGGCCCCCCTGTCGACCTGCTCATTCCCACTGATGTTGACATGTGCTGGACACCATACTAATGTGACCTTTAAAGATTTATCTAGGCACTGTTGATGAAGTTTCAAAATGCTAGCTAAAAAATCAGGCCTAGATCTGCTATTTTTGTTTTTTATAGACTCCAGAGATGACATTGAGTCTGATAAAATAGCAGTTTTAGTAGGTTTATTGACCAATATCCAGCACAGAGAGTATTTAATTGCCAAAAGTTCTGCTGTAAAAATAGAGAGATTGTTGCTGAGCCTGTGCATTTTACTAATGTTTTTTGAAGGAATTACAAAAGAGTTGGCTACCAAACCAGAGTAAGGGCATTTGGAGCTGTCAGTGTAGATTTTTAGATGCTCAGCATACATATTATCTATAAGAGAGAGAGCTTCTGACTTGAAGAGTTGTGGCAAGTCAGTTTTCGTTATTTTATTAGAGAGTGATAGGTCAACATCAATGAGTCCAAGCGTCCAGGGGGGGTCTTGGAGGGCCTCAGGTCTGCTACATGTACCTTGTCGAGGCCGGAATCCTCAACCAGGGTCCTAATACTCGCACCAAAAGGTAGGGCGACATGCTTACGCTTAAGTATTTTCCCCTTGATGAAGGTGCCAGTGCCGACAAGTTTGTTAATGGGGTTTGAACCATGCCAAGACTTAGCCCTGGTCCAGAAGTTAAGGGACTGTTGTTTTCTACGCAAGTCAAGAGGCAGCACACCGGCCTCCTCCTCAAGCAGTGCACCTGGTGTACAGTTAAGGGCTCTCAGAGCTATCCTTAGGGCCTTGTGTTGAATGGCATCAACCATTTTTAGGACATTGGCTTTGCACAATCATGCATAGATCTGGGCTCCATGATCTAGCTTTGGACGTATAAGGGACTTGTAGAGAGTTAAGAGGCTATTTTTATTTGATCCGAAACCTGTGCTTCTTAACATTCTCATTAAATTTAGGTCCCTTTCGCACCTTTCTGCCAAATATTTGAAGTGGTGAGTAAAAGTTAACTGTTTATCTAGGTACATACCTAGAAATTTCACCACTTTTTCAAAGATAATTTTGGTGCCGCCTAAATTTAAGTCCAAAGAGTGCTGAAATTGGTCGCCAAATAGTACTCCTACTGTTTTGGTTGGAGAAATTTTGCATCCCCATTCAATTGCCCATTTCCATATGGAGTCTAAGCCTGCTTGAGCCCTCTTTTGCAGGCGTAACAATTTAATTAAGTTGTTACAAAACAGATTTGGGTCCTGGGAGTGAACATCTGCAAGGGAGAGATCTGAGCAGAGGTCCCTAAACTGAGCCCAATTAGCTTTTTCCAATAAACACTTTTGCTCTCCTGAGCATTGAGCCTAAGTTCCCTGTGCAATATAGTTGAGCAAGGTAACCTGTTGTGGGAGGTGATCAGATCCCATGGTATCATTAACGGTTGCCCATGCAGACGCACTTGCTATCCTGGCATTAACAGCAGTAAGGTCAATGTGGGAGTTTAAACCAGTGGGGTTAAGTCTGGTTGGAGAACCGTCATTGAGCAGTATAAGATCTTGCTCGTCCAACCATTCTATTACCGCCCGACCTTCTGCATCTGAATTGATGGAACCCCAAGCAGGGTGATGTGCATTAAAGTCGCCTGTGAATATTACATCAAAGGGTCCTTTAATGGTCCTTAATTCCTTAAAGAGGCCATTCAGAGTTTCAAGATCACATCCTCTTGAATATAAATTGACCAGGATAAGAGGCCGGTTCTTGTCAACAACAAATTTAATTGCTAATGCCTCAATAGCAGTGCTACCATCAGGTTTAAATTGGTTGTTCACTCCCAGGTGTTCATAATTAATTGTGTTTTTAATATATATGGCAAGGCCACCGGCAATATTATGGTTTATATTAACAAAATTCTTAAATTCACAGTTATACCCAGGTATATGTTTTACAGTACTATTGGAAAATTTGGTTTCCTGTAGGCATAGGATATGGGTACTAGAGTTACTGTCAATAAAATATTTTAACTCTGTAAATTTGTTGGCAGTAAGACCACCAACATTGAATGAAATGATTTGCAGGTTACTGTCCATAGTGGTGCGAAATTAACTTGCGTTTAAACTGATTTAATTTATGATGAGGATATTTAACTCCTAGTTTATGGCCTGCACAGGCCTCTTTGAATTTCGCGGGGGTTCTGGCAAGCCGAACATGTTTCTTATTAACGGAGAGGGTACCGCTGGCCTGGGGGGGGGAGGGGCATCCTGGATCTGCTACTATTGGAGGATCCCCAGTTCCAGAATGGATTTTATCAGGGGGGATGACCTTTGTTAGTGATTCTCTGCAATTTTTGAATCGAGAATCAATTTTGTTATAGATGTAGGATATAACACGACTCCCAGTGGGCCTTTTCTGGTCCTTTAGTATCTCAGCAACCAGATCCGCCAGCTCGCTGAGATATATTTTCCTATATGTGGGACCTGTTGCTGGCGGATCCTTTATTTTGAAAAATGAGTCCCCAGCAAACGAGTTACCTTTGCTGGTGCTGTCGGTAGGGGAGCTCATTGGGGATGTCTGGGAGTCGACCATTCTGGAACTGTTAGGGGGGACACTAACTCGGGCTTCCTTCTCTATTTCACAGACACCAGAGATAGTAAGATTCTCCAATATACTGGAGTGCACTGACACCGGAGAGTCTCTCCCCTACACATCAAACATAGAGTCGTCTGACAGTGTATGTGCCACTACAGGTGGTGTCGCTAGCACCGTCGGTCAACGTGTTGGACGGGGAGGACTCCCTGGTAGCCACAGGAGGGCGTCTCTGTGTGGGTGAATCCCCTTGGATAGGCGATACAGGGAGGGGGGTGGTGTGTAAGTCAGGTGTATGATTGAAAGTAACCTTTGGGGAGGGTTCCCTTTTAATAGGCTGAGGGGGGGGGTACTCTAACCCGCTAGCCCCTTAACTATGGTGCATGTCCTCCCGGCTTGGGGCGAGATAGTACCGGTACGGGAGAGGCATGTTAAGGTGAAAAAGCGGAACCGGTTGTGATGATGGTGTTTTGGGCGCCCACGCTGTGGCTCACAGTGTCAGGTGCAAGTAGCCTGCTCTCCGCCTCGGACCAGGTGACCCCATAAAATTGGCAAAGGTGGCTATATGGATAGCCCTCTTATAGGAGGGGCACCCCTGGTAGGATGACGAGTGCTGGCCGCACAAACGAAATTTGTTTGTGCACCTTTTTTGGCAAGTAGCGCCGGTGCAGCGGCAGCAAGAGGTGATATTTGAGCATTTACCCCTGCTGGTTATATGTCCAAAGCCCTGGCAATTGAAACAACGGGCAGGTGTGTCAGGGTAGGGACGAATGTCGAGGGCTATACTAGTGTCCTTGACAAAAAATTATTTGGGACTGGTATGGACGTTAAGAAAGAGATTTTGACCAGTCTCGGAAAGCCAGGTGGGGCAGGGCGATAAGGCTCAACCCTTTCCAAATTGGTGATGAGAATATCAGAAATAGGGATCGCAGGTTTGAAAGAAAGAGATGTCTGAAGTTCCATCAAGTCCTGGCTTTCCGGGATCCCTGCTATATGACCGTGGACCGTCCTCATGTTCGACGGGGATAAGGCCCGGACCGCGACTTGACCAAGGAAAAAAATTCCCCTAGAAAGAAGGGTGGCAAGCGCTTGAGCGGACTTGAGCTGCAATAGCACGCAGCCAGACGCCAAGGGCACCGTCCGCTCAACTAGTCCGGGGAGTACCCCCGCCAAACATGAGGCCAGTTGGAAAATGGTGAGAAAGGACATGATAGGGGCTACACTTCCAGCTGACTGGAGGAGGCACTTAAAGGGCATGGTGTTGTGGGATAGATGATGGTTTGTTGGATGATCTTTTGTGACACGACATTTTGAGTGGTTTACGCAAGATTGTTTGAAAAGAAATGAAAGAGAAAAGAATCATGCTGGTTTAGTGGCAATCCTAAATGTAATGTGTGTGAATATCACAATGATTTTTAATTAGCACAGTTCACAGTACGTGTAAAGCATTAAATGTAAGCACCGCACCGGTAAACAACCCAATATAGTATACAAGTAAATAAAGATGGTTAATTAGTCATTTGCTATTTTTTAACTTATATGATGAAAGAGCCAAAAGTAATTCCGAATACCAAATGACGTCCGAAATGACGTCCGAAATGCTACAAGTTTTTAGAAAATTACGAAAAGACAAAAAAAGAATCAATGGACGGGCAAGGGACAATACAGCGTAGTGGGTGATGTTGTAATGGTCGGCCCCTCTGTTTCGTCTGTTTTCTTTGTTTTCTTTTTATATGGCGGTTTTATCTTTGTTTACAATTTTTTCTTTGCGTTAATGGCGACCGGAAGCTGAGGTCGAATGTGGTGAAACTTTATAGGTACATTGATCATGACTGGCAGATGACCCCTAATGATTTTCAGGTCACTAGGTCAAAGGTCAAGGTCACAGAGACTCGAAATAGTTGAATGGTTTCCGGATGATAAACTAAGAATGCTAACGCCTAGGATCATGAAACTTCATAGGTACATTGATCATGAATGACAGATGACCCTTATTGATTTTCAGGTCACTAGGTCAAAAGTCATTGTCACAGTGACTCGAAACAGTAAAATGGTTTCCGGATGATAACTCAAGAATGCTTACGCCTATGATCATGAAACTTCATAGCTACATTGATCATGACTGGCAGATGACCCCTATTGATTTTCAGGTCACTAGGTTAAAGGTCAAGGTTACAGTGACTCGAAACAGTTAAATGGTTTCCGGATGATAACTCAAGAATGCTTACACATAGGATCATGAAACTTCATAGAAACATTGATCATGACTGGCAGATGACCCCTATTGATTTTCAGGTCACTAGATCAAAGGTCGAGGTCACAGTGACTCGAAACATTAAAATGGTTTCCGGATGATAACTCAAGAATGCTTGCACCTAGGATCGTGAAACTTCATAAGTACATTGATAATGACTGGCAGATGACCCTTATTGATTTTCAGGTCACTAGGTCAAAACTCAAGGTCACAGCGACTCAAAATAGTAAAATGGTTTCCGGATGATAACTAAAAAATGCTGACGCCTAGGATCACGAAACTTCATAGCTGCGTTGATCATGACTGGCAGATGACCCCTATTAATTTTCAGGTCACTAGGTCAAAGTCACAGTGACTCGAAACATTAAAATGGTTTCCTGATGATAACTCAAGAATAATTAAGCCAATGATCATGAAACTTCATAGGTACATTGATCATGACTGGCAGATGACCCCTATTGATTTTCAGGGCACTAGGTCAAAGGTCAAGGTAAAAGTGACAAAAACGTATTCACACAACGGCTGCCACTACAACTGACAGTCCATATGGAAGGCATGCATGTTTTCAAACAGCCCTTGTTTCGTATTTGAATAGTATTCAAAATAATGAGAGATATGCGTTATGTTGTTGAATTGTTAAAACTTTCGCCTCGATGATTCAAAGTACTCTGAATAAGTGAACAGTTTTGTTATATTTAGCACTAAGCGTCTCTATTCAATTAACTATAGTGATTGAGTGGTTACTTAAACGCATCTTAGATTAATGAAGTTCTAACACAAATTTTGAAGATTAAAGACATGTTATGTATCGTTTACATATTTATGTAAAACTCGGTTTGATTTCCAAGCATGCACACAGCATGAAAAATTTCAGACAAAGTGTTAATATAATGCAATACATTGGCATTACTATTTATCGTCACGCGCTCAGTACATATACAGGCAAAGAAAACTATAACTGCGTAACAAAATTATACGAGAGTAATAACACTTTAAATAGCTAGTGCATTTGGTGGGAAACATTTGGTTAGAACGCTGTGAAGCATTTGAGAAAAAAATATGTAATTTACTGTACAGCTCAACATCAGATTTCGCAGTAAATTGTATCGACCGACTCCGACTTCACGGACCATAATTGTCAACAGCAATCTGTAGTAACTAGACTATTAGAATGACTGTTACAACAAACGCATAAAGCTACTTTTAAGTACCCGCTTACTTCAAAATTAATGTAGTAAAACATACCTATAAGAAACAAAATACCACAATACGTAAACATTTGGTTTAAATAAAAATTTGCAAGCATGACGGTATAAATTTGAGACCGGAAAACGATTTAACACAACCGTAAACGCGTAAACGTCTCAAATTCATTGCATTAGAGTAAGGTGTCAATTAAAACAACAACTTCAGTTACAAATGATATAACATACTCAAACAGTACAAACTTAGATACAATACACACTTGAGTGAAAAGCGTTTTGAAGTTGTCACAAAGTATATTCAGGGTCAATACAATTGTATTATGCAAAAATGCATGCTTCAAACAATTACGAAGTGTTCTCAAATATTTATCTATCTGTGAATTCAATATGAGTGTATTGTCAGTGCATAAGCACGAGAAATAATGGATCGATGAAGACGGTTAAAAATATAACATGGATATAGCTTATCCTAATAATGTGCATTGTCTCACCTGATAAGATTTATGCATTTGGTGCAAAATCAATGTTGATGATTTATGCATTGAGTGTAAGATCAATGTGTTGACTACTAGTACACTTGGAGACACTTCTAACGCATCACTTTTCAATCTTGAATATCTCAGTTACGAGTAAAGATATTGATTTAAAATTTTACATACTATCATTTGACTACGTTCTATGCAAGCTCACGATAAAATCATTCATCCGGGACGATTGGACGCTTTAGCACGTGGGGTAGGTGTGGTTCTGTATTTTAGCACGTGAAACTGTTGAAACGCGATTAAATTTTTTTCAATTTAAGGTGGGTTCCTACATAAGAAAAACATCAAATTTATTTACAAAACAATATAGCTCGTATGAATATTCAGAAGCGCAATCGCGCACTTTACATTTTACAGGCTACCTTTCCCACTTGCTAAAGCGTCCGATCGTCACGGATGAACGATTTTATTGTTAGCTTGCACATACTGTAGTCAAATGATCACATGTGCAATTATAAATAAAAATATTTACTCATTACTGAGATATGTAAGTTTGAAAAGTGTTGCGTTAGAAAAATCACCAAGTGTAGTAAAAGGCGATATACATTTTATTTTTAATTTAATTTCAATTTCATAATTTTAGGTAATTTTTTACACAAGAACAACATAACATTAATTTAAGAAAAATATTATGGCTGGTATGAATATTCACGAGCGAAATTGCTCAATCGGCATGTTGCAAGCCGGTCAGTTATAAAGACGTGTAAATTCATGCGTTTTATTTTCACATTGCTATTATTTAACGTTGTACGAGTTTGCGATTTTGACTTTTGAAGTGACGTTTTTAATTTGTTAAGTTTTACATTTTGTTGTTTTTCAATTTCAATTAAATTTTCAGGAGTTATCAGATATGTGTTGAATTATTCTTGGTCCAAATTTCAACACAATCCGATCAAAAATAAGGGAGCTATATTGATATGATTAAGTGATGCGTTAGAAGTGTCTCCTAGTGTATTTTAATAAAAGCAGCACTGGCAGAGATTCATGACATAATATTGCATTAAAAACATAATTATAAGTAGGGAATAAAAACACTATTCACAGAACTCGAACACGTAATATTTAAAGCGATGTATGGAGACTCAATCTTGACTTAAAACATGTTTAAACTAGAAATGGCGCGGCAGAGGCCGACACGTATCCCCACGCCGCATGTTTGACACAGGGGCGCCCCAGGGTTGGTAATGGGGCCATGCATAGTTGAGAGTGACCGTATTGTCATAAGTAATGTTCAGTATAAATTTAAAGAAATTCAATGTAGAAATGAAGAAGATCATGTAAATAACCTAAACAAGAAATATCTTTTAAAAAAGATATACGGCGTTTATTTTGGTTGGAGTTTGTGAAAAGTAAAGAGTTCAGTAAATGAGATCAAGGATAGCGAATATCTTTTTCTGTGCAGTTCTTAGCTGCATCACACGCAGTACGGGATGTTACGTGGAGTTTTCGCGGCTTATTTTACATTATTACGTATTGCATAAACCTATAGATACGAAACCGAAAACCAAAAAAAGAATGGAAGTTAAATTTAAACATATGAGTCAACCGGCCACACGCTAAGTATTCGAACATATTTTAAATATTTATACGCGCGTTCTTCGAACAAACCTGTTTTAGTGGTTTGTCGGGCATTGCTATTTGATTCGATAATTAACAGTATCGAAAATCATCGCGCTCATGCTTAATACATTAGTCAATATAGTGGAATAATTCTTGTTAAATTAATTAAAAATAATATTTATCACGGTCTTGTTGAAAACACATTAAGAATTTATTATTGACATACCATAATAATATCGCTGAATATCTTCACTTAACATCTTTCTGGTCGAAAGAAAATTCCAGTTCACCTAGTTCACGGATAGCGTCTATATTATATAACGATTCTTTCACTGGCCGCGAACTCAGGTCAGCACATAAGCGTATTCGGAGACGCAGCTATGACCTGTAAATAAACCACACACTTACCGCAAACTGACCCGTGATACCTCGCGGGTAAGGATGCAATGCATTAAAATGAGGCATCGCTTCCACTGCTCTTTATAGATATATATATATATACTTTTACATGTTAACATCCTGACAGGAATATGGAAGTATGTACTAAATATGAGAACATAGCCTTTAAGTATAAAAGATGCACGCACAAACTGTATTGATGTCGAGATTGAGTGTAAAACTGTTCTATCTATTAAGCCTTTTCATTAGAGATAAAAATGTTTCATGCTGAACACGCAGTAAAACAGTGTTACAAAGACGCGGACATGTTTCCAATGTTCTTGTGGAATGCTCAAATCAGCCTTTGGGATAAATGAAGTATATTCATTCTGAATTAGCCGCGGGAAGTTTTATTTGAAGTTTATTGGACAGTTACAAAGGTCAGGTAAGGTGAAAAGCTGGCGTATACAGCTCCGCCGAAAAATGAGTGAAAATCTATACCCTTATTTCTCCTCCTCATCCTTCTCTCCTAATAAATCTAATAATGAATCAACTTCACTGTAGTCAATTATGTACATGTCATCCTGATTGGAATGACTTATGAGATGGCTGAACATGCTCTCTTATAGCCATTCTTCTTGCTCCTGTTTTGGAAAGTTATGTTTTGAGGTTAAATAGTTGACTAAATAGTATCGTCTCAGAAATTTTCTATCGCAATCTTGTAGTCAACAATGAATATGTTGAATTTCATGTCTGTCTTTGATGTGCCTGTTCAAAGTCCATCTTGCTTAAAATCGATTCTCACATTTATCTCACTTGAACATTTTGACAGATTTCCAGTAATAAGTCTAAAATTGTAATTGCACAAATTGAAAGTTTCAGCCCTTATATAGATTCTTGAGGCTCTATTCCATGAGTTTCTCAAGCTTTTTATGCTTGACTGCTTTTTATCTCTTCTCTCATATACAGGTGTCCCTTTGCGCCAATATTTTATAATCCCTTGGATAAACATTAGATGAGTGAGCTAAACTATTTCACAGATGGGTTAACTCAAACAATTGAATACTAAATACATCTCTGCGCCAAAGTGACGTCCGGAAATAATTATCTACTTAATGAACTTCTTTTTAGTGGTAACTTGAGATTCAGAGAGATGAAAACACAACGGATCATGTGTATCAACACGATCATGTTAAGTTTTATTTAATAGCAGGGCTCTAAATAACGTTAGCTCGATGTGTGATTCACGTAACCCTAAATCCCTTTATTGGTTGAGTATAAAGAATTGCGGAACCGCATCGCTTATGATATTAAATCCTAATTAGCAGTTTTACAGAGGAATGGTTTATGGAATGCTTTCTAATATGTAAGTAATGACCGTAGTACCTTCATTAGGTCATAATTATACATGCTTTAGATCAACAGTTTCGCTACAAAGAATGTTAGTTTAAATTGTTTAAGTTCGTGTTCTAAGCGAAGATCCGGCGGTTGCATGGATGGACTTGAAAACTGCACAATATATTTTTATATAGACTGAAAACATTAGACATATCGAATTAACTTTACATTTATCTTTCACATTTATACAAAATCATGATCATATTTCAAAGGAAAAGGAAAATGTTTCGGTTATTCGTTTTAAGCATAGGTGCAACGCACCTATGCTTAAGGTATATACGACATTTCGAAAACCCACATCGATCGGTTGACCATTATGAAGCCTTACCTGATCAAAAATCAGACGAAATATCTATTTAATTGAGTATATGGTAATTCTTACAGTTTTTTTTTGGAAACGTTTTTCTAACGTTTTCTTCCAAGAATATTGCTGACACCGTTTTTAGTGAATTTTTCTAAGACCGTTTTACGTGAAAAAACCTTCTAAGAATCTTAAACAAATTTCGTTCGTAAAACAATTATGTTCTTGTTGATAGTGACCTCACTCCTAATTTCTATTTCCTTTGTTTACTGTTCTGTGAGAGGTCAAATGTTAACATAACTGAATTCATAAGGCCCTGATTTAAGGATATGTAACATTTCATCCGTTAATTATAAATAGAAATTAAAACATATTCTCAGCAGGAAGTGGGGTATAAAGACTTTTATTCTTTGAAAATGTGTAAAAAATGGCGGAGTACGATGAATGTTTTCTGATTTATGACATGGATTCTGACCTGCCTTTCTATGGATTTGATGAAGTAGAGTTTGAAAGTAATAGAGATGTGTTAATTGAAGTTAAAATGATTTACTTTGAGCCAGAAATAACGTTACGAGTAGAGCTAACGGTTTAAATGTGGCATCGGATTTAATGGATTCGCGCGAATTCTTGACGAGTGTTGTGTCTGTAAAATATTAAATGGAAAGCTGTAAATGTATCAAGTCGGAAAAGAAAACGGATGGTTGAATAATGGTATGCGTGAAATAATGTAATTCTACGTATTTATTTTCATAGTTATGTCATTTTGTAACCATTCACATTCGTCACTATTTGGAATTCCCGTTTCTAAAAATAGAACATTTTGGTAACAAGGGGGGGGGGCGACTCGTGATGTCAGCAATCGTTAAGGTTACAATATACTAAATAATCGAGTCATGAAGGGCTGTACTCTCTAAACAAATCATCATATTTTCCTCGGAAGGCATGTTATACACTTTAGACTGTTGTTCTGGTTTTATCGTTTGGAGATATTGATAGGGTAAGCATAGGTGTTCACTACTAAATCCCTGAAATAGGATAAAGTTGGAGATTAAAGTATAAAATGGCACTGCAAAAGGTTACAATCCACTAGAAAACGGCCGAGAAAAAGGCGCAAAAAACAGTCGATTTCTTTTTTGGTTTGAACATGATATATCTTTTTATTGCTTAAATCGATTCAGCTAAGAATGCCCGTCAAGAAAAGGTATGGTTATGGGGGTCTCTATGTGCAAAATGTTGTATTTATTTTCACTCAAAGTTGTCGCTTTTACATCGAAACATATAAGGAAACTATTTAGTATATTTTGACCTAAACATTTACTTCATCAGCAACTTCCCTGTATCTTGCAACTATGCTTTCAGCGCCATCGGCGCTCTCGTTAATTTACGTCAGTACATAATTTTTAATGTATTGCCTGCTTACTACACCAAGATCGCGGTGGATGTAGTGGATGAGATGTCCGCCTAGCGATCGGGAGTTCGTGGGTTCGCTCCCCACTCGGGGAGCATTCTCATTATCTCCTCCATAGACACCTAGTACTGGTTCTTCCCAGGAAACGGACTCGATAATGTCCCCTCTGCCTATAATGCTCTAAAAGGGCGCTTGGCAGTATATATAGATAGATATTCCACAGCGAATTCTTCATTTCTGATTCACTTAAGAGTGCGTTGTATCTGGTAAAAAGTGTCGAGTAATCGGATAGAAGTGCGGTTGTCATTGAGATGATCGGTTAAAGTAGTCCATGAAAATTTGGCATCCGACTTTTTAAACATTTGCAATTTATTCAAATACGTTAGTAACTAAAAGGTAACATGATGTTACATGTATGGACATATTGATCTTTTATTTCGAAAAGTGAGCACAGTCTTGATTTATTTTAAGTATTTCTATGCTGCAGAAAAATGTACTAATCATCCAATTGATACTGATTATCGATGGATTGTTTTTTTCGTTTTTTTTGTTGCTCCGCGAATTTCTTTCTACGCAATACGAAGTGCTATGCCATTAATCGACCTAATGTTTCGTGTCTGAAAACCAAATGAACATAACATAAATGCAAAAAGCTGAGAACTCTTCTCTCGCGCGTGGCTTTTGTTGTTCTCTGTTATCGAAGTGCCAACCGTTATCAAAGTATCCGCATATCCGGCATGCGTCTTCTAAGTAACTTTTTGCATTATACGCATATTACTAACACTGCGTTTGCATAACGCTGTTATCTTTGATAGCCAGAATGGTCGAGTGATATCCAGTTGATGTTTGCTTCCGAAAGTTCCAGTATTTAATCCCAATTTTTAGATGTAAAATATTATGGTTTTTGTCGTAAAATATTTAATTGCAATTATCAAACATACACAACACTGTGAACAAGTCCCTTCAACCAAGTGATGGAAGTATTCTGGAAAGTTTTTCTACATTTGTAGAGATGCCTCTTGGTGCAATGCCTGTGTTGGAAGTGGACGGTCGGAAGATATGTCAGAGTTTGGCAATCGCGCGATACCTGGCAAAGGAGTTTGGTACTGTATATTAAAATTAGTGTGCTGTTGTTTTTTTATGTTCCAATTCATGACGTTTTCTAATGGAAGCCTTGTTTGAAATTGCACATGGTGAAATCTTGTTTTAAGCATTTAGTACAAAATAGCAGGTAAACGTAACGTAAAGAAAACATCTAATGTGTATTAAAATTGAATGCATGTAGTATTGTCAATTGCTTTTGCATGCAATTCAGACATTATCCAGTTTCTATTAATAATTCAGGGCTGTTTGGATCGAACAATATGGAAGCGTTCGTGATCGATGAGCTGTTTGAGATATTCGCGGAAATAATGAACAACCACCTATGGAAAATCTTCTATGAAGAAGACGAAAACAAAAAGGTACTGGATATTTTAACCAACCACAATATATGATAGCCCACTACATTTGGGTGTGAAAAAAAATTCTAAAATATGTGAGGCCTCGTAAACCAGGTGTTTTGAATTGGTTATTGAAGGCAAATGTTCTAATGATGATATAAACTATAACTTTACGTAATCTGTACTGACTGTATACCACTTAATTAATCTAATTTATTTTTTAAATGTACACAAATAATTACTGACTTTGTCAGTTTTAAATCTCCATGAAAAAAAATGCAATTTGTATAGTTATATTTGGTCAATAGCTTCAAAGTTTCTTAACGCACACACATCCATTTTTAACAGTTTAAGCTATTACAAAATTTGGCCTGTTCAAAATGTTCATTAATGCCTATTAGAGTTTTATGACATATGTGGGCTGATAACAGTATGACCCAGCAATTGAACAAGTATTTGACACGTTACCGACAAAGATTTACGACACATTTTATAATATGAAAAATCGTTAAAAAAAAGAATGAAAGAAAAACATGCGGAATTCTTTATACGAGACATCGTTCAAAAAATAATGCGCGCACTGCTTCGCAGAGTGAAATTTGTATAAATGTACAGTAAAATTGCGCAATATCCGGATTAAGCTTCTACACGGTGTTCACATTTTTCAGGCAGAACTTGCAGAAACCTTTAAGAAGGATAGCGCTGCAAAATACCTGAACCTAATCGAGAAACGACTGAAGGAGAACACGAGCGGAAGTGGCTTTTATGTTGGGTCGGAAGTAAGTGTTTGGGTACATAACGTATATTAACGTTAAATAGTTTCCGCTACTTACTTAAATATCTTCCATCTGCCTTTTGCGCATCCAGTGTCATTTCTCATTCATTTTTTTGTCCCAATGCTTTATTGCAAATGCGTGGAGTATTATTTCTGGAGAGAAGAAAAAAGCATACTGTATAGCCCTATAATCGATCTTTTGCAAAGTCATATGTCGCTCATAAAGAATGTTGTTTGTCATATGCAACTACGTGTGCTTATATGCTAGAATAATATGAAGCAACGGTTAGCCAACAGAATCCCTCACCATAAATCAATGACCGTCGGTAGAGCACTCGACTGAAAATCCATGAAGGCAGTTTCGATTCCCCGACCAAATAAGTTGTGTTGATTGGTAATGAAATAATTTCTAAGACAATTTTCTTTATACAAGTGATTTAAGTAGCCAGTTGCTAGTTACTGACATACGTATGTAAACATGGAACTAGCAGACCAGGAACAGCGTTAGGTGGTAAACAGGCCGCTGTTACATGACTGAACTACTGTCAATAACGGGGAAAAATCACCAACAAACTAAAACAGTCGAACTATTTCAGGTAACTGTGGGCGATCTGCTCCTTTACAATAGCATGTACGCCAACCGAAAGTGGTTGGGGCAGTTCAGCGTGGACGTGTACGAGGGCCGACCCCTGCTGGAGGAACACTTCAAGCTTGTTGGGGTGCTGCCAAACATAGCAAAATGGGTGCAGGAACGACCTGAGACGGCTTTTTAAGATTGCAAACAACTCGCCAACAATTAAAGTTTCGAATAAAGCGTAGTTTACAGATGTTTGTTCGAACCGCGGTAGCTTTTGTCACAGTTTATATTTGGCCAGAGATTATAGTTTGAAATTTTCAAGAGCCTATCAGAGGATGAAAAAACAGCAGCAAAGCAGACAGAAAATCATATAATGACTTGTCAACCCGAGGCTCACTTGGCATCTGCAGAAGTATAACATCAGTTGTTCAAATTTTTCAGGTTTCAGGCGAATTCGTTTTACTGAAGACCAGGTGACATGTATATAATTAAATAACACATCTGACTACGAACAATTATCAGAATATGTGTTTGTTTGTTTGTTGTCATATTGACATGCCACAATTTCCTATTTGTTTGGTATAAAGAGTTCTTTATTTTACAATGACCAATGAAATAAAACATAAAATCAGTAAATTCGCTTGTACACCAATGTTCACAGGCAAGAAACCAGTAGCCCATTTATGTTACTGCTGATTGATTGGGTGTTGATGTGTTTGTTTCTTATTATTTTGGGTGGGGTGGGTGTGGGGTAGATTATAGAATGATATTAAAGATTAGGTCTAACATAAAGCATGATTACAGCTGTGGTAACCGCCTTGTAACGGTAAATGCAAAGCATTGAGGTTTAAATCGGTTTAAACGGATCTGAAACTTCACACCGAGCAAAAATTCATTGACAAAACATAAAACTGTAAATATACACAGGTGGTTATGGCTATGATATTAATTAGTGAAAACATCACTTTGAATGATAAATAATCATATTTTAACGAAAAATTAAATTTGATGAAAAAAATTCACTAAACCAACCGAATTACAACTGGTTGAGGCACACTACAATGAAGTTAAGAAACACTTCTCAGCTAAATCACTTCTTGTCGAAATTTAAGAACTAACCATCATGAAGTATAAATTCAAGTCCATAAATATTAATGCATCTCATGAATATGTGGTTATATATAGCGTGTACAATACTCCGTTACGAATCTATAATTTATGTTAATAATACACCTATTCGATATAATCCACATAATTGAATGGGAAATTTTTCATAATTATCCCTGGCAATTACATAGCAACATACATGTACATCTAAAGATTCCCAAAGTATTGTGCTGATCTGGTAAGTAACATTGACACAAAGTTTTTGTAACAATTAACCTTACTCGAAAGAAAATGTGATGATCGGCAAACATGGAATTATTTATGTACATTTTGGTGCCGTTGTTTCGCAACAATAGATATAGTTATTATTAAAAGAATAAGAATGTGAAATCATGAAGAAATAGTATTACAACTGTTACTCTTTCACTAGATTATGTACCTTAATAGCAAAAGTAACGCGCATATATTATGTACCTTAATAACACAAGTGACGCGCATATATTTTTCATATGATGCCGTAAATTATTGACACACTATTTATATCATGAAGATGATAAAGACCAAAACGTATCACAATCTAATCTTCATAATGTAATTCATGTTATCAACAATACTACAATATAAAAGTATCGCATCCAACAGGGACATTTTATAGAACGGTTACACACTTTAAACCGGGATGCATTTAATTTGGTATCGGTATATTTAGGGGCGTTTGAAATAAGACTACATTTTAGATAATTTTATATCTATTTGTTTTTGGATTGACTAAACATATATACATTCGGCAAAATGACATCGTACAAGCTGTATTATTTCGAGGCCAGAGGGGCTGCCGAGCTGGCTCGTTTGATTTTTAAACAGGCCGGTGTTGAGTTCGAGGACATCAGATATAGTCGTGATGAATGGCCACACCACAAACCAGGTATTTTAATTTACCTTAACTTAAGTTTATTCATCTTTTGCACTTAAAGTACCACATGAAGCTAAATAAATACTTATTGAATTGTTATCGTTGTTCACATTATTAAGTCTTAGTTCTAAACGGTTTAAAAATACTAACACGTTGAGTGATTGGACATATGTGATTACAGGCGTTAAGGACGAAACACGCGCATAATATAACGTGTTTCTTTTAAATGGAAATGCTTTTTAATATTCTATATATGGTACGACATTCTTTGATAGGATTGTGTTCAATGATTCCATATTAAAACTCAAGCGTGCTGTTTAAGAAACACATATCAATACAAATACAAAACAGTGTTTACAAGCGGCATTGATATATGGTGGCTGATTTCTGACATATTGTTACGGCTAGTCTCCGGGTGTGACTCCAACACCGGAAAACGTCTGTACTACAAACATGGCGACACACGTCGTTATTGGCGCTCGTTTTGTTGTTCTGGCGGGGTTGAAAGTCCCTTATTACCGCCAAAACGACATAAACGTGAACCATTAATTTCGTTCTAATGTCTATCTTTGTCGTTCCTTCGTGCGACATTCTTCAAATCCACAAATCGTCGCTGTTCTTCGAAAACCACGTAAGTCAAATTTGGCGCAAATTGTTATTTGTTTTTATAAGGACGGCGGGTTCACGGGTCATTTTCTGCGAAAATACTGAATTTCATATCCAATTGGAAGGCATAGTTATGAGCACGTGAGAAAATCCTGAACACTCATTGGTGCACTAATTGTTTCTGCAAAAACTGCGTAAGTCAATTTTTCCAACTTTTCAAAATACATTTTTTAAATATTTTTTGAAGTTTTAAAATATATTAATTTAGATAGTCTTAATCAAAATGGGCATACTTTTTATTTATGAAAATATAAAAGCCTGTTGTTGTCATTTTAATTCAAAAAATGGACTTTTGCAGTTTTCTCTTTAATATTTGGTTCCTTTTTTAGACTATCTGAATTATTATATTTTAAAAATGTTTTTTTTTTTGCCTATTGAAAAGTTGTAAAAAATTACACGGTTTTCGAAGAACAGCGACGAAATACGCCATGACGATTTTGCAGAAATAAGCCTTAACATTTATACGACAAACCGACTTGCAAATTGATTTCAAGCCCATTTGTTGATTGCATCTTACAGAGATGCCGATCGGCGCAATGCCAGTATTGGAAGTTGGCGGTCAAAAGATTTGTCAAAGTATGGCCATAGCGCGATACCTGGCAAAGGAGTTCGGTATGATTATTCCAAACTGTGTTAACATCACTAGTATTTGTTCGACTTAAACGCAATGATAGATTGTTAATAGAACAATAATACGCATCATGTACGCTCATATAACTATATATACGACCTTATTTCGTGTTTTCCCTTTTAAAATATAACGTGTTTATAACATACAAACTTTCTGACCGTATGTTTGTTAACAACCACATAAACATTCAGACTGTATGTTTTAGACCTGTTTGGAACAAACAATATGGAGGAATTATTGATTGACGAGCTGATGGAGCTGTTTGCAGAAATATCGAGTAAGCACGCTACGAAAATCTACTACGAACAAGACGAAACAAAAAAGGTTAGTTGGCTACAAGTATCACTTATCATATAATGATGTACACTTATTACTGTGACGTCAGAATAAGTCTTATAGTTCAATTATAGTTCATATTTAAAAGTAAGAATTATTATTTATTTTCCCATACTTTATAATATAGTGATAAAATAATAACCGGAACAGTTGCATGAAACGATAGCATTGTCCACAAAAACACAACAATAAATTATAGCTATTTGAGTCCAGATGCAAAATCTATTAAAAAAAAAGAAATTGTAAGCTATTTCTTATGTTATATGTGGCTGATTTCAATTTTACTTTCATATAATGTAGTGCAAGAATGATATTGTCGTTATTTCAGGATACTATATAACACGTGATGTATACATCTTATGTAAGCGAACTGTTATAAAGACACCGCCAATAGTTCCAGTAAATCACCATAAAATATAATCCTGTTGTTTTTTCCATAAAATATATAAAATGTCAAAATCACACCACACCGAACGAATTAAAAACAATAAACACAAGACATATTAACGTATGAAGATTTCTGCATCGTAGGTTAAAATATCTGAATTCAGTCGAAAACGCGTATATTTACAGCTTGAACTTGTGAAAGCCTTGCAGACGGATGCTGCTCCAGTTTATCTTAATCTTATTGAGAAAAGACTGAAGGAGAACAATGGGGGGAGTGGATTTTACGTTGGATCGAAAGTAAGTATTCAATATGATGAGAAAATACACGAAGATAGCTATGGCCATGTTAAATGTCATTAATCCCCACCATACAAGTTTTGATCTTAAACCGCAAAGTATGACATTAAAAGTAAAGTCATATGGTTCTTGCAATGTGTCATATTGATGAAGATACAAACACAGTTATTCTAATAACACATTTTACGCATATCGATATTAACATTTATTTGGAAGTAAACAAATAAAATATTCTATCAATATATATATATCACGAAATATATCTGAAAAACAAGATAAATCCTAAGCAACGTTTCCTTTGCTTGTTGAAAAATAATCGTCGTGTTAAACATCATATAATTGGAACACAAATTGAAAAAGCAGTTTGAATCAATAAATATGTTAAGAAACAATGTGACCCATCTAACATTGTTCAGTTGGCAATAAGATAAAACTAAAAAACTAATGTGTGGTCACTTAATTGATTTAAATCAATAATTTATAGGTTAGTGTAGCAGACTTACTCCTTTACAACTCCATGTTCGGATTTCGTCAATGGTTCGGTAAATTCGGAGTGGACCTATTCGATGGGAGAACCCTTTTGGAGGATCATTACAAGCGAGTGGAAACACTTCCAAACATCGCAAAATGGGTGAAAGAAAGACCAGAAACAGTCATGTAATGTGTAATAAGCAAAGGTGCAATCAACCAGAACTCAGCAAATGTGTGCATTATAAGCGTTTTAGAATTGTTTACACAAAGCAAGAACAGAATTGTCACTATGGTTACATATTTTCCGTTAGTCCCATTTTCATTGACTTTTGTTATTTATTTTCTGAGTACGGTTGGTGAAATAACTTTAAATGCCTACTTCACAAACCGCAAGTGAAAGCTAAATAAATTTTGGAAAGAGTATGCTTTGTTTGGTGATGTTTTGTTTGGATTTTAAGTCGTTAGTAGCTTGTTTGTGTGTGTGTGTGTGTGTGTGTGTGTGTGTGTGTGTGTGTGTGTGTGTGTGTGTGTGTGTGTGTGTGTGTGTGTGTGTGTGTGTGTGTGTGTGTGTGTGTGTGTGTGTGTGTGTGTGTGTGTGTGTGTGTGTGTGTGTGTGTGTGTGTGTGTGTGTGTGTGTGTGTGTGTGTGTGTGTGTGTGTGTGTGTGTGTGTGTGTGTGTGTGTGTGTGTGTGTGTGTGTGTGTGTGTGTGTGTGTGTGTGTGTGTGTGTGTGTGTGTGTGTGTGTGTGTGTGTGTGTGTGTGTGTGTGTGTGTGTGTGTGTGTGTGTGTGTGTGTGTGTGTGTGTGTGTGTGTGTGTGTGTGTGTGTGTGAAATATTCTTATTGAAAAGTCAACTCACTAACACTTTACATTTGAGGATTTGAACTCGTAAATCAACGGATGGCCTGGTAATCGTTGTACCAAATAACCAAGCTGTTCCCAGTCCTGTCTGTTTGGTGAAATTTTACTTATGAGCTGGGCGACGTTCGCAACAAAGTTTTCTTCTAGATTTATTTTTGAAAATTGACCATTTTAAAGAATCCAATTTAGCGGATGAAATGACGAAGATTGGAAACCTTTTCACATATTTTAGCATACTTTGAAGTTTGTAATTTAATGCTTTAAATTGAAAAATAAAAACATCAGAACTAAAGAGTTCCAAATAAAACAAAAATAAAATCAAGATAGAAAAAAATCCTTACATCTGGGCTCGAACCCCTACTCATGGCGTAAAAGTCTAGCACTAAAACCACTTGGCCATCTGTGCTGACATAACAGAACACGTATTTTATATTTTAAATAAGCAATCGTCTTCATATCACATACTGTAACGATAACAACATAACTTTCGAAATTCAATTATCGAAATAATACAATCGTTTCGCGTTTGTAACGCTTTATAATTTTCTGATTTTTAAATGATTCTACAAGGAACTACATTTTCTACAATCTATCGACATACGTATTTTTTATTTGCAAGGCCACAATAACCGATGACGGAGTGTCGTCACATCAAATCCCTATCATGATTATCCGCTTATCAAATCTAGTATCAAACTAGTGTTCTATTTCATTACACCGACCTTCAACTGAAATACTATCTAGGACATCCCTACGCTTGCAATATGGTAGCTTTACATTTGTTATCAGTGCATGTTTGCGCTGTTAAGAAGACCTTAAGTTTGCGGTATATTAGATACCGTCTGTGTTGGATTTACACAGTGTCTGAAAGAACTTCCACAAAATGCCATCGTACAAGCTGTATTATTTCGACTTTAGAGGGTTAGCTGAGCTGCCTCGTTTGATTTTCAAACAAGCCGGAGTTGATTTCCAGGACATCAGATTCAGCCGAGAGGAATGGCCACAACACAAACCAGGTAAATTTCGTTTTAATACAAACAAAAAAGCAACCATATCAAACAGACAGTATCTAAATAAATATCAAACTCGTGCACGTGTTTTATCAATACCTTGCTTTTACACGCTTTATTTGTGAAAATAGTTATGCGTACCGATTGTAGACAATTGTGGTTGTGCTACCGATTGTGGACAATTGTGGTTGTGCAGTTGAAATATTGTCTGACGGAGCCATTATCATTCACAAGTTTTGTTTATGTGTCGTTTTATGTGCAACTACATGATGTTAACTTGTGTCAGTTATGACGATTTGATGCTTTAAAAAATTGTAATCATGTTAAAAAGTTAATGAATGCGTATTTACAAATGCCGGTGTACACACATTATTATTAAATGCTACATGAACTGCTCAAAATGATAAGATAAACACAGTTTTAGTAAAAAATAATAACTTTGTGCGAGCCTGTTTTTTGACACAGAGATTTCCCTTACAATTTAATTTTCGAACAATTGCATTTAATATCAATTCAACCTTATAACGTTAATCCGTTGGCAAATCGCGTTTGTTTTTACAATCTTATGACGGACATAAAACCTGGCAAATTAATGTGATAAGTTAGCGGACCGTTTTATTTGCATAATTCGTGTTAATAAGCATGCGTACCAGTTATAGACAGATATTTCGCCCGATAGCTTCAAGCGGTTATGCTGTCTTTACGGGACCGATGTGTCATATCTAATGTGTTTAGATTTATTTAGTTAACACATTTAATGTATTTCTTAACGTAGACGGGATACCTCGAAGTCTTCGGACGCTGGCTTTTGGAAATCTGCATGTGTATTTTCATTTATGAAAACTTACAGTAATAACGGTATAATATGTATATCGCTATTTTCAGATTTTCCGCTAAAAACGGTACCAGTGCTGGAAGTGGACGGTCGGCAGATAACTCAGAGTATGGCAATAACGCGATACCTGGCAAAGGAGTTCGGTACGATGACATACGCTACCTTTACAGTTAAAATGTATCAAACAATAGTTGTCATTCGTAAAAATATGTTTAATTTAACATTTGTAAATAGCCCAGTTTATGATTGCACATGAAAACAAGATTGTGATATATGAGGCAATTATATTAACTCTTTGTTAGAGCAACATCAACTGTCCATTTTAATATTTAGGCCTGTTTGGATCAAACAATATAGAGGCATTATTGATTGACGAGCTTATGGAGATCTTCGCAGAAATAAGGAATAATCACCTTGGAAAAATCTACTCTGAACAAGACGAGACAAAAAAGGTTAGTTTGTTTTGTGGGACGAAACTTAACGCCAGGAAACGATAATTATAAAAAATAGCCTGATGTTACAGTTGTTTACGAATCCATTTTCTATTATTGTTTTGTTAACCGAATAACCAAGAAGATGATCTGGAATACTTACCAACATCTTTGCTAAGACCCATCTCTGACGAAATTTTGAAATATAAATTTCATCAATTTTTTGATCACATTTTAACAAACAAAAACATTAACATAAAATGAAATATTATGACTTATATTTTACATTTTTATGTTTAATAAGTGACATCCGCCTTAATTTATTTTCTCTTTATTATTTACACGTAAAGGCCCAGTTTCATGTGAACAAACTAATTTCACATGATTGCGTTGAAAAATACCGGTAATAGGGTGAATATTTCAAGGGTCGTCCAATAAAAGAAGCATAAGTACACGCAAATGATACTAAACATTTTGTTTCTAATTAGCAGTAAGGCACATACCGTTATAATTTAACGGTAAGAAGTACACTTTTTCATGAAAAGCGTGGACATAAGCTAAATGCCACACTTGAAAATAAATACAGTTTGACTTGGAGAACAGTGTTTATATTTAAAACAGTATCCACAAAATCAAATACTTTCTTCTCAAGGGGATAAATGAAGTTTAAACCTCTATAATACAAGTTTAATACACATTTAAATGTATATTGTTATGGATGTGTTTGTGTTAATTTGATCGTTTAACCTATTTGGTGACTTTTAGATGTATAATTAACAAATTAACGTTCACGCGTTCGTTTTCAGACAGAACTTATTAACGCGTTTAAGACGACAAATGCACCGGTCTACTTCAATCTCGTTGAGAAAAGAATGAAAGAGAACAAAAGTGGAAGCGGATTTTACGTTGGAGCGAAAGTAAGTAACAAAAGTTAAATATACGTGAGATACAATAGTCTTTCCTCTTAAAGGAGTGCAAACAGCACAGTTGTGACATTTTTTTCCAATTAATAAAATATATGTTATACGAGTAAATAAATAATAATGTTGCTTTTGTATTAACAAGAGATCACCAATCAATGTGTTCAATTTGTTGTCATGCACGTGTTAACAAATACCCACAGTTTTAAAAATAACCTTTATTTACAGGTAAGTGTGGCAGATTTGCTCATATACAACTCCATGTTCGCAATTCGTGACCGCCTCAAAAAAACGGGAGTCGACCTATTTGAGGGGAGAACACTGTTTGAAGAACACTACAAGCGAGTGGATGCGTTGCCAAACATCGCAAAATGGGTGAAAGAACGAAAAGTGACGGACTTGTAAAGGGTCATGAACAACGATGAAAACGACAATACACACATTTAGAAATTATTATCATCTGTTTAATGATGCCAAGAAAAGTTTACATTACCATTAGAAAACATGTGAAACGACAATATTCAAGCGATTATAGTGCCGCTTTTTTCAGTGTAAACGAAGTTTAGTTTAATTTTGCTATTGTGCTTCAGCATGACAAGAGTTATTGTGTAAAAGACCTGTTACTTATAAAGTCATAAATGCATCAATTCGACTGTATGTGTTCATTTATTGTCGAAATTAATAAAGATTACCCACACTAGTAACACTATATTTTTTGATTTTACTGATGGTAGTTGTGCTACATGACTTAAAGAACGAGTATTAATATTATGCGCATGAATCCTGAATTCTTTCTTGCTCGAGTCCATACGTACATAAGTATATACAGATCACATTGTTATGAGGTCTACATATTCCTAAAATCAATGTACAGACACGCTTCAACGTTTGCTTACTAGTACCCCTTATAACAGAATAATGAGTATTTAATGTTAATTTTATATTGAATAATAAGTGTCGTGGTAAAGTATGACATTTGCATAGAGTCAGGGGACCGGATACATTCCGTTTAAAACTTCTGTCCCACAATGCTAATTGCTAACCTTGAATTTCGACCAAAAGGAAAACAGCGTATCGAAAGGCCTATCGCTTAGTTTTAATCGATCAATAATGATAAAAAGAAAAAAAGGGGACACAATCTTCAATACAGCTCTAAATCTATGATGCTACCGGCATAAATTACAAATCAATTCAGGCCCGTAGCCAGGGTTTTGAAAAAGGGGTGCGATCTTTCCCATCAAAGATTATATTGAGCAACGAAGTGTTGAATGGGGTATGTGCGGGAGGGGATGTCCCCTTCCTGCAATTTGAGAGTTTCGGAATTCTATCCCTAGAAAATTTTGAAAATGAAACCTTAACTCCTGTATTCTGGTGACTTTTATCTGTATTTAGAGACTAAAGTCATAGAGCGTTCTTATATGAAATTTCACTTTAATTGACCACACTCAGTAGACATGTATATGTTATAACATACATGTATTCCCCACTACCGTTTTTCAATAGCCACCTTTTTCGATCAGTCACGGAAATACATCATTTTATACGGTGTTTAACCCGACACTAGAATGCGCGAACACATATGCAACAACCCATTTATAGAATGTCAAATCAGCAATAAGAACGGTATAAAATATCATTATTCATTGGAATCTTGATAAAATGTGTGTGTTTTACCATTCCAAACGTCTGCCGTTCATAAATCGATCAAATTAAATGGAAATAGTTGACTTTATCAAAAACGATTGTTTGTTTGCTACCATAAGGATAGTACCAGAGGTCTAGCATTGCTCTAAACGTGCTCATAGTGTATTGTACAACAGACACTGATTTACAAAACTGGGTCTTCTCTAAGCTGCATCAATACGAAACAGAAATCAAAATATTATAACTGGTTACTTTTATTTTGTTAAACAAGTTTTAAAAATAAGTTATATTTTTTATAAACGAATTTCAGAAACATATAACAATTAAGGCTTTATAAAGACCCTATAACCACAAACTACTGGCCCTATCAGTAATTTGTGGTTATAGGGTCTTTGTAAAGCCTTAATTGTTATATGTTTCTGAAATTCGTTTATAAAAAAATATAACTTATTTGTAAAAACTAGTTTAACAAAATAATGGTCTCAAAGTCCTTAACAATGTATACCAGGACGTTGAAAAATAAGATGTTATTATTTGCCAATAATGCTCAAGATCCGTCACAGTTAATGAACATTAAACGTTAACGTCCACCTGATCATATGTTATAACGTTTAAAATTCATTATAACAACTGTTTAAGAGTAGGACATATTTCCCAGTGTCAAGTTTGACATAACTGTACCATTGTAAAAAGTTCTGTATGTGGAGCAGAACAGATGCCATTAAGTGTTGGTAAACTTCAAAAAGCTACATTGCTTTGTAGAAATGATTTGTTTTCTTGCCATTCAACAAAAAAATATATCCTGTCTTGGGCATAGCTGATATTTTTTGCTGGAAAACCCTTTAGGGGATCCGAGAATGGCTGTACGGGGATGTACCAAAAATACAACGCAGTCTGTCGAAAGTGCTGTGCACAATGTGTAAATTAATTGTTATAAATCTTGGAATAATGCAAAATTATTAACCTGTAACTCATTAGTCCTCGGCGTTAGTCGACAGGGTTTCCTTTGATTTCAGTCATTTTCGGAAGCTGGCATAACATTCCATAAATAATCATCTACAATGTATTTTCTTTTTTATAAGATTATTTATTCAAGTTAATCAAATTGTTTTTTTTTCCAGCCATAGATATCATTGTCGAAAAAGGTTATAAGACTCGGATTTCAACCCACAATACGTAGGCTTCATCTTTTTGTTATGATATCTAATACAGTTATAGCTTTAACAGACATTAATGACAAAAGTTACAAAACAACCATTAAGTATCAAATATCTATAAATAAGTATCGATTTAATATGGATTAGAGAGTCAGGTTTATAATTTTGCATTGTACGGAAAACGCATATCGATTTATTTATTTATAGTATCTTGGAAATGGCTTCATCGAGAAATTAGTTGGTGACATTTCGGTTGCATATTGAATACAACATTATTGTAACGCTTTAATACGAAGACTCACTGGGTTCCTGAAAAGGTTCAATAACCTTTTTTGCGTCAAATAAGTTGGGTGCAACTTATAGTACACTTTATGTTTAATCGTCAAAAATCTTTGGGTGCAAACGCACCCAACGCACCCCCCTGGCTACGGGTATGCAATTTCAGTCGTCGATAACATACATTCTCGTTCCTTTTTATTTGCTATGTAAAGCTTAAAGTAATACGTTCTTATACTGTCTTCTTTTGTTGCATTTTTTCCTCATTTTGATTCGAATGCATTTGCGGTATATGAAAATAAATTCGCCATCAACGGACTACAAATCAACTCGCTTTAAATGTAAGCAAGTATCACTAATATCAATTAACAAAATCAAATAAGCCTAACAGAAGATTCAAATTAAAGTTTACGTTTGCAGATATAACAATGAACACAAGTTGTGTGACAACGGATTGTTAATAACACCTATCATTGACTTTCGAATAGGAAAACCTCAAGAGATAAAACACATAACGGACAA
This sequence comes from Dreissena polymorpha, assembly GCF_020536995.1. Taxonomy (NCBI): domain Eukaryota; kingdom Metazoa; phylum Mollusca; class Bivalvia; order Myida; family Dreissenidae; genus Dreissena; species Dreissena polymorpha. Next base: position 38,378,551 of record NC_068355.1, on the reverse strand, counting down.
AATTACGCTCCGTACAATATCTATGTGGCAACCTAATAGTATGACATTGGCTTTAGCCCAAATCATGTATGTGATACTCTTTCTCATTATTCATTCGCATCACTTATTGCAAAACCTTCTGCATGTATCCCCCCCCCCCCTCCGCTATTCGTACGCCTACATGCATGTAAAAAATGTGTTCTTAATTTGTATCGCATGGCCATCAATGAAACAAGGCATGGCCACAAGGACATGTGGACTCTTGAATCCCCCTGCACCATTTTTTAATGGCACAGGGCGAACAACACGACTTTATCAGTTTCTGGTTATCTATTATTCGTTAAGCGTTCACTATCAATCCTGTTGACTGTGAATAATGCTTGATGAAGTGTCATAAGTTCTTGTGTGATCGTTACAGTCAAGAGAAGGCTAATTCGAGTTGATAACATTACCACATGACCTAAGTCGACACAGCGCTTGCACACCAAGCAAGATATAATTTTTTTGTGCAGACATGGTATTGTTATGTTCATAATTAGATACATGTGCATACAAATGATAACACATGTTCAGACTTATTTTGTGGCTCACTAGGTCAGTGCAAGTATGTTAAACATAAGAGCGAGACACTGGTAGACATGATATACATACGTGACATCGTTTTATTGCTGAATACGCATATTGTGTATGTATTCGACCATCGTTACTTGTAAGGCAATTGATATTTAAAAAAATCTTCTATTTGCATTGTTTTATTATTATCATATACTTCCAATTATGTTTATTGCAGATCATTCATTTCAATCCTTTGGTTATCAGTTGGTCCCTTGTGGACAGGCTTTGACAGAAACAAACCTGCTACGAGCATGAACACAAATCATGTTAGAAATTTAAATACAATTTCGTTATTTTTTAAACATACTGAACTGACGATATTACATGTTCTTAATTTATTAAGGCACGTTGGACTTTACTGTTACACTTCACTGTTATAGTGTATAGGGGTGACACTGCATATGTCATTTAGCGGCTGAATAGTGCCCATGCCATTGCATAGTAAGCTGACTTCACAATGAAAACATCCCATTGAATGACTGCACGCTGAAGAGCTATTGTCAATGTGTATGGTTTTATGCCTATTCATTTTCTATAAATTACATGGTACATGGTCACGACGTCTTGTTAATATGCTTACATGTAAATGAAATGATATGAATTTATGTTCGAATTGATTTTAAAGGGTATATACACTTAATATAGACATGTTTATAACAAGGCATAAGTTGTCAGGCCGGGTTTCAATGTTATATAGGTGAACTGGTCAAAACGAAATTCAGGAAAATACACACAATTCTATGATTTCGATACACGTCTCCTTTCAATAAGAATTTTACTTCAATTCAATTAAGCGGTTCTTTATTTCACATTTCATTCATAACGGTTTTACAACTACTATTGATTTTCTTGCGCCCGTTAATGTGTCACTTTATTGTTTTAATATGCATTTTAAATGCTCTAATAAAGAATAGAATACCTTTTTTATTTTTCGACATGCCCTTTTAAGTTGGAACAAATACTCGTTTAAATAACTGCATGGCGAGAAAGACCTGCTGAAATAATGCTATGAACATGTTGATAACAGTCATCTTGAGATAACTTCACGGTGATAACGTCTTTTTTCGGACGTTTCCGGTTGTTATTACAAATAAGTGATTTAATAATCTCAATGTATGCTGATAAGAGCCCTCTTTAAATAAATGTATTCTGATTAAATGACATTTCATTAACAAGCATTGATTAAATATGATTGAGATAACTTAATGAGATAACTGTATGATGATACATTTAAAGTCATAATGAGTCTACTGAACGATGAAGTAGTGTTTGCGGCATGGATGTCTGTTGACGGCGACCAGTTGAGATGCCATTATGGTGATGCAATACTGTCACTATGCAGCAATATTTTGATGATCGCATGGTGATGGAAGTCCTCTTTAAAAGACAGCCTTGTGGTGAAGTCCTGTTGAGATTACAACATAAAGAAGAAGAGTTATTAAGATGATCGCATTCTGATAAGATCAATATAAGCTGAACAAAATTTAAGACTTGTCCATGTTTAGAAAAAAGTCAATGTTGAGTTGATTGCATGGTGATGAAGTTCTTTTTAGACAAATGCTTTATGATCAAGTCCTGCTGCGAGGATTGTACGGCGATGAAATCCTGTTCAGAAGAGTGCTTTATGATAAAGTCCTGTTGCGATGATTGCAAGATTATGACGTCTTGTTCAGACGAATGCTTTATTATACAGTCCTGTTGCGAAGATTGCATGGTGATGAAGTCATGTTCAGACGAAACTTTATTACAATACAGACCTGTTGCGATGATTACATGGCCATGAAGTCCTGTTCAAATGATTTTATGGTGACTTCAAGTCGGTTATAATTGACTGAAAAGAAATGTAGATCTGTTGAGATGAAAGCATGGTTATGAAGTCTTAAAAACATGATGGGTTAATTGAGTTGTCAATAGGGTTACAAAGTCGTTTTTAGAGGAGTGCATGCTGCTTAAGTTTTTTTTAAATACTAAATCAGTATGAGGCGATTTGAGCTTTGTGATAAAGTCTTGTTCCAATGAATGCATTATGCTAAAGTCTGGTCGACATGCAAACATGGTGATACAGTTTTGATGAGGTGCCTGCATTTTGGTGAAGTCCTGTTCTGATGTTTACACAGTGATGGAGTCTTGTTCAGATGACTAAGTGACGATGGAATATTGTTGAGATGACTGCATGGTAATGGAGTCATGTTTTGCTGACTACATGATGATGGAGTCCTGTTGTGTCGAGTGCATGGTGATGGAGTCCTTTTAAGTTGACTACATGGTGATGGAGTCATGTTGTAATGACTACATGGTGATGGAGTCATGTTGCGATGACTACATGGTGATAGAGTCCGGAGGATGAGATAAATGCATGCTGATGGAGTCTTGTTGAGATGACTTCATGGTAATGGACTCATGTGTGGATGAATGCATTGTGATGGAGTCCTGATTAGATAAATGCATACTGATGGAGCCATGTTAATATTACCGCATGAATACGAGGTCCTGATTAAGATAAACACATGGTGATGGAGTGCTGTTGTGATGACAACATGGTGATGGAGTCCTGTTGTGATGACTGCATGGTGATGGAGTCCTGTTGAGATGACTACATGCTGATTCAGTCCTGTTTTGATGACTGCATGGTGGTGGAGTCCTGTTTTGATGACTGCTTGGTGATGTCGTCCTGTTAAGATGACTGCTTAAAGATGGAGTCATATTAAGATGACTATATGGTGATGGAATTCTGTTGTAATGACAGCATACTAGTGGAGTCGTATTTTACTGACTTCATAATGCTGCAATATTGGTGAGAATCAAATGACTGTATTGTGATGTTAACCAGATGAGAGTACCACGTGATGATGGAGTACTTTTTGTTATATATGCATAGTGTAGGATAACCCATCTATAGGCACGGGAAATGTTATATTTTGTTAATTGTCGTCGGTGCCCGTGCAAGAATGGCAGTTTAAATAATGTGGAGAACACAGTTGCAATGTTTCAAAATCTTTGTTTTATTGATATTTGAATTATCCCACATGAACCAGTTCTCGTATAGATCATTCAACAGTATATAATTTTAATAAAGCCGATAAACTTTCATAATAAAGCTCTCTGGAGTTCCTAACGAAACGCTCATTTTGTCAGACTAAATAAGGCTTACCATCTTAGGAATGGTGAATGACGCCATACGAAATTGTAAGTTAACTAATTTAAATAAAGTGATAAAAAGATTTTGACGGCAACTCTCAATCATCGATTTAAACAGATCTTAACAGTTACCAAAAGTTGTTTATCGGCGCTATTTATACCTGTCTCTAATCACTTAGGATTGAGGATTCTGCGCACCAACCGATGAAGATGACTAAGGAATAAGGCTAAGCCAATCATAATGACTTAGGATTACAACAACCAATCAAATGCATTTAGAAATCCTTAAAAAATGTTCTCTAGCGGTAAAAATTCATCAATAACATCATATTTTAACTATTAAAACATTTTTAGGAGCATATATATATATATATATATATATATATATATATATATATATATATATATATAATTAAGTCGCTTTTAGCCGTTTATATTAAATAAAACGCTTTTATAAAATTTGCCGTAGCTTTCGACCTCTCGGTCTTCTTTAGCGGCATTTATTTGTGAAGCATATCATGTTTAGCGAAAGTGACGTTATATTATTGAACGTTACATTGCGCGCCATTTTTATTAGTCTTTTGTGTTTAGTCCATATGGTTTGAACGTCCTCAATTTACGCTTCCAAAGTTGTTCGATGGTCTTCCGGTACTCGTCTGGTCCATTTATATTTTCGAGTCCCATGACCCGGAAATCCGCGACGCTGTGGCCGTTCGTGTAAAAGTGCTCGGCAACCGGGTCATTGTGTCGACTCCGTATGCGGGACATGTTAAGGAGATGTCGCTGGTACGGGGTATCTCCCGTTTCCCCTACGTATACAAAGGTCTTACATCGTTCGCAGTGTACAGCGTAGACTACATTGGTGGATTTGCAGGTGACCTCGTTCCGCACATTGTAGCTTTTGCCGGTGGTATCGCTGAACTTTTCGGCCTCCATCATGTACGGACAGATTGCGCACCTCTGACATTGTGGAGCGCAGAGGTGCGCAATCTGTCCGTACATGATGGAGGCCGAAAAGTTCAGCGATACCACCGGCAAAAGCTACAATGTGCGGAACGAGGTCACCTGCAAATCCTCCAATATAATATATATATACATATACAAATATTGCAAAAGCTGAAAAATAATTTTTAGGAATGGCGAATTTCGCACAAATAACAACAAATATGAACATTTAACGACAATGAAAAACTATATTAAAGTAAATTGAAGTCGTATTATTATAAAAAAATAAAATGTTAAATCACTTAGAAATTAATATAACAAAATAATTATTTCAAGATGACGCTTTGACTAGCTTCGTTGAAGTTCGGGCATTGACAGTGAGTTTTGGAATTCAAGTTCTGTTCATCATCGTTAGATAAAACATTTTCAAATGACACTATCAATTTATATAACATTAAAACACTAATATAACACTAAACACTTCAACCATAATGGTTTGATATACTTAAATTCTACTTAAAACAATTACAGTTTGTTTACATTATTAAATTACAAATAATAAACAAGTTAATTAATACTCCAGGACCATACATTTCCCCTACCTTTAAAAGATGAACTTCTCCTACAATAACAACAATCAGAAAATACATCACAAAATAAACATTCCATAGTCAAAAATGTCATTTATTATAATAACATTAGTTTCATGTATACTTCAGTTCAGATTTCAAGATGAGGCTGTTCGTTCACAGTTTTCAGGTAAGGATATCACTTTTAAAGACTTTAATGTCCATTTAACAAAACTGTCGTTGAAACACTGTTAATAGTGCATGTTGATGTCCATGTGACACAATTCAATATTACACATAAAAAGTTTATGTTTAAAATATTAAATACAAAGTCCACATAATACAATCTTAAGCAACTTTATAGTGTGAATATTTTTACAGTAAATTTTCACTGTTAATAAAATGTCCATTTTTCATGAAAAATGTTCACAACATTACATTGTATGGAAATTGACACAAATGTCTATCTTTTTAATTTTAAAATGAATAAATGTCCGTCAAAGCAAGTATAATCTTGTTGATGCGTACACACTAAATTATTATACAAACATTTAAATACGGTTTACATATTAACTTCATGTAATTACTTAAATTAAATACAAAAACATTCCATTTTGACAATTTTTACTTTAATATTACATTTAGATTCTAACACGGATGTGGCTGAATTGATCAAGGAGCGCCGATTAATTCTCGGAGAGAAAAGTTAAGGCATTGAGAAGATCACCCTCATTACTAAAAGGGGACTGGTCCGTTCCACTGGTAAATTCAACAGCTAGAAGACGCTGGTCTGGGGTGAGCTTCCAGTTCTTGTGAGCCAAAAAAGAATTGGAAAAAGAACTACAGACTCTTCTTCAATAGTTGCCAAGTCACGTTTGTCAGCAGGAAATAGAGGCATGTTACCATGAATAAGAAGGGATCTAGCTTTGATTATGAGAAGTTTTGCAGACGTAGTAGGTTTGTACATGTTTTCAGATGGAGTGGGAATGGCAAATGTGTATACATCATCCTGGGCTAGTGGAGTTGAATCGAAGTTTGGTGTCGCTGGTGGAAGATCTTAAAGAGTGTTGGGTTGAAGGGTAAGTGTGAGGAGATCATCTTGAAGAGGTGAAGGTATAGCGAAGTTTGGTATCAAGTTTGAGTATCTTGAAGAGAAGAGGTGTGTGAGTTTGAAGCGGGGATGCTGGAACAGGTGCAGGCAGTTCATCATCGGAAATTACGGAGCATGGATAACTAATATTATCCATGTACAAGAGACATATTTCCCATTGCAGACCTCCGTGTACATTCTCCATCAGCCTCTCAAATGTAGAAAGAGCATTATCGATACAAAAACACATGCCAGAGAACTGGTACAATCCCATGAGCGTTGCACATGCAGTCTTTCAACCAGTAGCCGATGTTAAGATCAATGGACGAAAATGATTAAGCACCGCTTAGTGTGTCAATGCTGTTATATATCCATTCTTGGGACGGGGTATGCGTCTTTAACTGTTACATCATTGAGTCGCCTATAATCAATACAACACCGCGGTGTGCCCACGCACCGTTAGATGGCCAAATTATACCTCTGTCTTATATTTTAGATATATCCTTCTTGTCAATGGAATTTTTACTAATTTGTAAGCGACGAGGTGGTTGTCTGATGGGAGCTGCATTTCCGGTATTGTATGCTGCACTAAATTAGTGCGACCATTGTCGTAAGAAGAAGAGGAGAAAACAAGTTTATATTTACAAAGAAGAAATATGCCTATTTAGACTCGTTTAGATGCACATCGTGACGTTTAAAAAGTACGTTCAAATGTTTTGGAAGAGACTGACAGAGCTCTTCCGCTGTAACTCGTGCTATACGTGGGCCATCATTTCATTCTTAATATGACTCTCATGTACCCAATGTTGTTTTTGCATATAACGCTACCGATTCTGAGCCAAGATTGGCAACACTAACTAGAGTATCTGCTTTTGAAACATCAACGATACAACCAACGATGTAAATTCCATGTTTTCTATTAACTCGAATAAAGGCTCAATAAAGTCTGTTGGTTCCAAATGTTCTGAGAAAGGAATGCTGATCGGAACCCAATCATGAGAATGCGCCGGGATTTTGGTGGTATTATGCTCCTCAACTCTACACATTAGTAACACAGTACCACTTATCCACAAAGGAATGGTTTTCATCCCAACAGTTAGACATTGCCGTCGATAGCTGATACTATCGACATGTTCGTGGAGAAAAACTTTGCCAATAATACACTCAGACTCAATATCACACACAATAAATTGAACAAATGAAATTAGACTAAACTTGATTGTCAACTGCACTCGACCAAAAAATCAAATCATTAGTAGCTACAATCAGTTTTCCGATTTGGATTGGCAAGGGTTTGAACGAAGTGAAATATCAGGGACTAGGGGCAATTATCGTGGATTTGGGGAAAGGAAGTTATTATTTGCTCTATTATCACGAACAGGTCGCGAGAAGGGACGCACACAAATGCGTTGATCGTTGGGTGCAGACGTATTGTTAACGTTTTTATGACAATTTCCCCATAAATGCGACGGTGTGTTGCATCCGAAACATGCACGTTGTGACCTACTGGGCATTGACCGTTGATCAGGGGGACAGTGGGAACATACTTTTTCAATACGTTCAATTTGCAAATTTGTATAGGCCTTTGAATGGCGTAGGTATATGAATTGAACATATGGAATCTTGACACAAGTTCTGTATTATCCACTCCATTTTGAAATGTTTTATTGGCGATAATCAATACTTTTTACAGTGACAGACTATGTGCACATCGATCTTATACAATAACTTTTCCAGTATTGTTAAACTTTTGTTAAAATTGAGTATCCTGGTTATGCTGAATAACCAGAACTAAGAACACATTCTTGTTGCAGTTACCAGTAACTGCCCCCCCCCCCCCCACACACACACACACACACTTAAACCGTGAAGAGAAAATAAATCTATAAATGATAACCACCAACACACTCGTTATTTTGTGGGGCTGTAAATATGGCCAGCGATCCTTGTATATGTTGTCTAGATCTCTATAAACTGAGCTTGCTGACCCGGTTGTAATATTTTTACAATTAACATTCTGCAATATGAAATAGTAATATGTAAACTTGGTTTATTATTTGGTGAAGCTTGCTGGCATCCCCCTCTTACACTTGTCCAATGAGTTGGTACCCTCGAGCAGATTTAGTGCTCACTGCTACTGGAGCTAGCGTCCTTCTAATGCTTAAGAGGATTTACTGGATGGCCTGGCTGGAAATTACTCAGCACAGGTAAACAAAAACGAAGTAGTTTACATGCTTTAATATGTACTGTCAAACTGAAACTGTAAAGCCACATTGTCAAAATAAACCAAAAATTTTGGCCCTCATTGAAGTCACGTTCTTTAATTATATCAACATAGCGTAAAGCTATTGCATTGCTGCTGCTTTTCTTTTTCATAAGATATTTGTTTATACAGATTTTAAAGTAAATACACACACAAAATAAATGTCACAAAGCTTAAAGAGCCATTCAATACACACATAATGTACTTTAAAAACAAACCTTCTTAATTTTATGTTGTTTAGTTTTTGGTAAAACTTTAAATTATTTTATCCTTTCATAACATTTTAAATCATGAAAAAGGCACCAAATAATTGTAGAAAAAAAACAAGTTTGAAAATACCAATTAACAATAATGCGATTAAGTACTCAGAAGTTGTTCCCACACGATAAACACAAATGAGAAAGTGCAGTTAAAAGTCAACATCACAACTTACATGCAATAAAAAGTAAATTATCTACATTAAAAACAAAATGCAGCTACCTTACAAAATCAAAATGTTGTTTGTTTTTTGGTTTAGCATGCGATTCGTTTTTCTTTTTTTGTAAATATTATATATATAACTTATCTTGCACACACACTTGTTTCCTGGACAAGTGTCTAAACCTGGGGTGGTTCTTGTTTGTGTAAATCTTGGCTGACGTAGTAACATCATTCCCATACTCTTTCAGCGGCCGTTTCCTAGTAAAGGCACGCATCAGAAAGGCCTTTGCGTAAGGGCTGGGGCCCCTTCTCGCACCCTGTGAAGGGCAAGGTCTAATTCTCTGGGCGGCGAGGGTTCAAGTCCTCTCACCTGATTGCATTGCAGGTTGAATTGGCATGACAACTGGGCAAGATACCATACTGGACTGAATGCAGGGCTTGGGAGCACAGTCGAATACTGGTTTCATAGCAACCATACTTTACTACAGCACAGGCTCTTCATAAGACAAAATGGTTGGTTGTTGTCTAAGAAGTGAACAACAAAAATGCATATTTTTATAATTTTAAGACATTGAAAGCCCCTTGTTCAAAGATTGTTACAAATATACTATATTTTTTAAGTCTAAAAATTGCGACAAAATAAATAAAACATAAGAACAATTTGCCTTCATTTGGATTCAAACCTGTTTCATGTGGAAGAACAAACCAAAAAAAACAAACCATTAAAGAAATACTTTACCAATTTAAAATAATATGCATAAATTAACAAAAGTTTCCAACATATTTTATCTGTAAGTCAAATTATCATTAAGCGTGTTTGCATTTTTAGATTGTATGAACAAAACTGTGCATATGTATTCTTAATCAATTCACCCAGGATATTTTAATACATGGTTATTCAGCTTGTGGTATCTGAATATGCCTATATTCTGCTTTTGTTATCTAAATATGCATACTAACACTTCAGTAGATGATAATTTTTTATCCACACGCATTTTTAAAAACGTGGGGATATTGTGGTTATCCGCGCCGTCTGTCTGTCTGTCCGTCTGTTAGTCCGTCCGTCCGTCAATCCGTCCGTCAATTCGCCAGTCCGTCCGTCGGTCCGTCCGTTCCTCCTAAACTATAAGCACTAGAACCTTGAAACTTACACTCATGGTAGCTATGAGCATATGTGCGACCCTACACTATTTGGAATTTTGATCTGACCCCTGGGTCAAAAGTTATGAGGATTGGGGTGGGGCCGGGTCAGAGATTTTCACTCATTTTTATGCCCCCGGTATGGTGCATTGGCCATAACTTTTGCAATAATGAAGATAGCAACTCGATATTTAGCATGCATGTGTATCTCATGGAGCTGAACATTTTGAGTGGTGAAAGGTCAAGGTCATACTTCAAGGTCAAAGGTAAAAAAACACCACAAATCCAATGGAAGAAATAAGCTTTAAAGGGAGGCACGTAATGAACCTGCCAAATGATAAATTCTGTTTAAATAAATCATAGCGGCGCAAGAGGGGGCATTGTGTAGGGTCAAAGTTCAAAAACAAATTCAAGGGAAGTAATTAGCTTTATAGGGAGATAAGTAATGAGTCTGCCAAATATATTTGTTTTACTAAATCAAAGCAGCGCAGGAGGGGGCGTTGTGTTTCTGACAAACACATCTATTGTTTTATGTTATTTTACATTATCTTCTTCATTTCTACACCGATTCACTTCCAATTGATACTGAACATCTCTTGGGACAATACGGTCAATCTTAACTATGCATGGCCCCATCACCAACCCTGGGGTGCCCCCTCGGTCAAACGTGCGGCGTGGGGGTACGCAGCGTGCAGCGCTATTTCTAGTTGCTTTTGGGGTTTTCACATCAAATTTATTTCGTCAGTACATTAAGAGAATATATATGTTCAATAGCGTTTAAGAGATATTCCTTGATCGATGATCTAAAAAAACTGCCTCGTGTGTTCCACTAGGATCTTTTCCTCCCATTAAACATTCTTCCTCTGCTTTCCTACACTCACACAGAAAGGTGAGAAAAGAATAGGATTTATATCCCACATATGCATAAAATAGCAATGTATAATAAAGCAACATTCGCACAGACCAAGTATGTAATCATTTAATACCACTCATTCAAGGGAGATGACCATGTTCAAAATAGCAACTATCACACTGAATGTATAGGGAAAAATTTTACATCCCACATACAAGGAAGATAACCATGTAAAAAGGAACACTCACACTGAATTAGTACATTTTTTTTTAATCACTTATACAAGGGAGATAACATTGTACAATATAGCAATATTCTCACTGCTTGAGTATGGAATACACTTTACATCATTAATTCAAGGGAGATAACCATGTACAATAAACCCATATATAAATGAGGAGGGAAGGGGGGAGATAACTATGTTCAATATAGCAACATTCACACTGGATGAATTGGGAATGATATAACATCGCACATACGAATATACCTACAATTACACTGAATGATAATGGACTCACCCGTTATACAAGGGAAAAAAAACATGTAAAAAAGCAACACTCACACTGAATAAGTATGAAATCTTTGAAATATTTTAACACAACTAATACAAGGGAGATAATCATGCACAATGTAGCATCAATCACACTAAATGAGCATTACATCTCACATAGAAAACAGTGTGTCCGTATGGGAAATTTAAATAGTCAGTTTTTACACCTATACAAAGGAGTTCCTCAAGGGTCTATTCTTGGGCCGGTTTTATTTAACATTTTTATAAACGACATTTTTTATTTCATTTCAAATAGCAGCTTGTATAATTATGCTGACGACAACACCCTTTCATACTCAGGACAGAATTTAACAGACGTTGTTAGTACTCTTGAAGAAGATAGCAAAACACTAATAGCTTGGTTTTCAAACAATAAAATGCAAGCCAACCCAGATAAATTTCAAGGCATTGCCATTGGAAAAAAATCTAGAGAACATATTACATCCTTCAATCTTGGAAATAATCACACTATTAAATGTGACGAAGAAGTAAAATTATTAGGTGTCACAATCGATTTTCAACTTAAATTTAATAGCCATATATCTAACATATGTAAAAAAGCCTCAAGGCAATTAAATGTTTTGAAAAGAATTGGAAAACACCTTTGTAAATTAGGTAAACTTACCATCTATCATTCTTTTATCCTATCCAGTTTTAACTATTGTCCTGTAGTATGGCATTACTGTGGGGAAGTAAATACAAAGAAAATGGAAAAAATTCAAGAGAGAGCATTAAGATTTATTTATGACGATTATGTTTCAACTTATGACGTTTTATTGAATAAGTCAAAATTGCCTTCATTAAAAATTAGGAGACTAAGATCAATTATTTTGGAAACATTTAAAATAATCAATAATCAAACTCCAATTTATCTTAATGACCTTGTAAATCTTAAATCTAATTCCTATTCTTTTAGATACACCAGAACTGCTGAAATCCCCCAAGTAAGAACATCAAGTTACGGCATCAACTCTTTCCGTTTCGGGGCTGCCAAACTGTGGAACTCTCTCCCCCAACATTTCAGGGACCAAGTACATTTCAACCAGTTCTCCAGTTTGGTTAGCTCTTGGGACGGTGAGAGCTGCCGCTGCTCCTATTGCATGTATCAAACATAGCTGCTAAATTTTTGCTTTTTGTTGTTGCTTGCATGCTCTATGTTTTCATGCATACTGTGATATAAGCTTATCATTGTGTATTTAAAAAGTGCTTAAAGTGATTAATAAGCCAAATACAAGTACTTTTGAAAAAACTTTTTATTTGGCTTTTTGTTGCTAGCTCGTTTAAAGTGCTACATTTTTTAGATTTTGTTGCTTGCTTGCTTTTGTGTTGCATGCACACTGTGATATACCCTTTTCTTTTTACTCATGCAATGAACCTGATTTTAATATAAATATGTAAGTTAAATCATTATAAGTAAATTAAACTTTCATTGAATATGTAAGTGCTTAAATTTTGGCTTTTTGTTGCTTGCTTGTTTAAGTTGCTAAAATTTTGGCTGCTTGTTGCTTGCATGTTTCTTATGTTTCATGCACACTGTGATATATGCTTTGTTATAAATAAGCTTAATCATTATTAAGTAAATATACTTTCATCACAACTATTGTAAACCCTTTAAGTAAATAATTATGTTTTAATTACAAGCTTACTTTTTTATGTGTTTATATCTTTTATATAGCTGCTAAGTTATTATATAGTTGCTTAGTTATTTTATAGTTGCTAAGTTATTATCATGTGCTTTGTTAGTAAACTAAATATGCCTTTGATATTTTAACAAGAAATATGAAAATTTATTTATTTATTTTTGCCTTGTACATAACCATATTACTATTTATATGTGTCGGTCAATAGCTATACATAGCTAATGTTATACTGTTATTTATTGTTAACCGACTTGAAATAAAAGTTTGTATCTTGTATCTTGTATCTTGTAGCATATATTCAATGTGCATCCCTAATACAAGGGAGATAATCATGCACCATATAGCAACACATACACTGAATGAATGTGTGATCGTTTTACATCACTAATATAGAAGAGATAATAATGTACAATACAGCAACATTCACATTGAATGGGTATGGCATCATTCTACATAAAAAATGCAAGAAAGATAACATGTACACTGTAGCATAATTTGCACTGAATAAGTATGGAATCATTTGAAATCCGTAATTCAAGGCATTACAAATAACATGTACATTATAGCAACACATACACTGAATGAGTTTGGGATCATTTTAAATCACTAAAATAGGAGAGATAACCATGTATAGTAACACTCAACATGAACGAGCATGGAGTCATTTTACATCACTAATACAAGGGAGATAACAATGTGCAATATAGCAACATTCACAATCAATACATTTGGTAGCTTTTTACATAACAAATACTAATACCATACCATACCATTTCACTAATGCAGGAGAAATAACCATTTATAGTAACACTCAAAATGAATGAGCATGTAGTCATTAGCATCACAAATACAAGGGAGATAACAATGTGCAATATTGCAACATTCACCATCAATACGTTTAGTATCGTTTTACATAACAAATACAAAGGGGATAGCCATTTATCCTACAGCTAAATGAATTTATATAACAAATAAAGACCTGTTGGATAAAGATAAGGTTTATTCAACAGGTTGCTTTATTCAACACCTGCTCTGGCGACTTTTGATTGCCTTTCAACTCTCGTTCATTGTTCTTAAATTTGGATTTAAATGTGAATAAAATGTATACTTTTTAAATCAATATGTATATACCGTATATAAATAAAAGCCGTACTTTCTCAATCCAAAGGCGGCGTTTCGTTTAAACTATTTTAGCTGAAATGAAAAACCCTGAAACAAACGGGGGATTGAACTAGTGTCTCCCACGTGGTAGCCACTAGCCAGACACTCTTACCGAGACGCAAAGTAGCTTACATAATTCCTCATATGTTAAAAAGAGCTTATTTTACTACACACCTAGACCTTAACTTACTACACAGCTGACGAAATCACTTTATTGCGTCTTTCAGATCAAGGACGCTATTTATGTCTGCATTTGGTACGAGTGTGTGTGTTTACTATGGATTATTATAAACCATGGGAATATAAGTGTTGGAATATATTACTCGAATAAAACCGGTGAGACTAAATTTGCGATTTCTTTAAATGTCGAATGTACTCGAATAAAGTCATGTTTTGTTGAACAATTGACCGTAATGATGAATTAAGAAAAGTGTCATTAACTTTTCGAAAGAAATCGATGTTGACTTAAATGGAAATTTCTTTGATGAATAGGTCGTTCTGTTGTCATTCGATCAAAGAATGTCTATCCACTAAGAATTGCCTGCTAACACCAAGTGCTTTAAAATGGAAAAAGATTGATGGCGATGAAGAAATGTATATTTTATTAGGTATTTGTGTGCATAATTTTCTTGGCCTTGTCTCATCATGGAAGGAAACAAAACTTGAAGAAAACAAACATGGTTGTAACACAATTTTGGTGAGTACAACACCCGGGGGGGGGGGGGGGGTAACTTCCTACGGGTATATAGGGGTGTGTCGATTTTATGGGGTGTGTTTGTTTTTCGCCTTAAATGATAGATATGGGTATGGTTTTTAGCATCTAAGTATATTAAAATCAGAAATTTGCTTGTATATAAATGCATATAGATTTGAAAGTATCAATATCAAAATGGGTCTGATAAATGTCATTCGTTTATATAAATGGGTATCAACAAGTAAATTTCAGTAGCAGGAAAGATATAATAGCTAATTCAATAAGTATTCTGTATTGATATGAAAGAGATTAAAATTCTTGTATGAAATGTGTCCACTTTATCAAATTCTAGCATTTAAATAGGTCCAGTTTATCAAACTTCTAGTATTTAAATGGGTCCACTTTCTCAATGGTATCGTATACAAATGGGTATGCTTTTTCAAAAATCTTGTATCAAAATGGGTCTACTTTGTCAGAGTTCCAGTATAAAAATGGGTCACATTTCGGAAGTCTCAGCGGGACACCCCTAACGTAAAATTTGGGAAGTTACCCCCCCCCCGGGGAACAACAAGAACCAGTAGATGTTGGACATTCTTATGCCAGTTAGTAAAAGTGTGTAAAAAGAAGAGTTGTTTATAGACTAAAAGCTTTGTTTTATAAAATGTGTATATGCACATTATAAAATGTGTTCATGCCTCCTTAATAAGCAGGGATTTTTACACACAAAATTCAAGATGATAGTCCTGAAACACTTCTATTTCTATGAGATTCTATAAATAGATGGTGACGTCACTACGTTATTGTCACCTCTATACTAAGACGCATCACATTCCCCTGGTTTGGGGAATTAAGCTTCCGCCAAAGTAGTTCTGCGTAGGAATGAAAATGATAATAATGAAAATAAATACGTTTTTATTGTGTGTTTAAAACGGAATGTTGTTTAAAGAAAATGTGTTTATAATTATGTTTAATTCTGATTTTGAGTCTCGATTAAGACTGATAGCGATTAGCAGAAGCACGATTACCTGACCTACTTTCGCTTTCACTTTTCACTCGTAAAAGAAGTGCTACCCACAATTCCTTTCGCGTTAGTACACAGGTCAATAAGACCGGTGTGTACACAAAGATTTCTATAAAACAAGTCGATGAAAACCAAAAATCGATGCCACATACAAGATATTATTTCATTTTCTTCCCAGCTTCGATGACATTAATAAGCATGGGACAGTAAATATGAAATGTTTAATTGTTGTTGCTAGTTGCTTACATCCCATTAACATATTCACTAAATAAAAAAGACTGACCAGTATTTTCCCTTATATGTTTAAAATTCAAAATCCCTCCGTTTGTTCGATTTTTTTACTTTATGATGCAAAAAAGCTGTAGTACATCATCTGTTTGTTTCAGAATTCAAATATACCTCTATAAACCCCAAAAATGGTAGACATGCACCCATTTACAGATATGGGTTTTAATAACTGTTTAGTCCAGTAAAGTTAGAAATTAATTGAATACGCAATTCATAGTAATTAACTTCACAGTCTATCAGTTCTGTAGAACTGGGTTACAAGTAGAAACTGATGATAAGATCGCACATCTGATTTTATTAACTTATTATGGTACTTGAATTGTAGTAGTGCATGATTCTTAACTATTTGCATGCTTATAAGGTTTCTGCATTGTATTGTGCTTTAAAAAAAAATTGGTTAGTGATTTATTTTTATTTACAGAGCTCCAGATAAGGGTCGTATTTTCGTAATTACGAATTATTTTCAAGTCCGTTACGTATTTATTTTAAAATCTTGTCGTACCATTAAGAATTACAAAATCAAGTTACGAATATTATTTTTACATCGGTTCGTATCGATTTTTATTGAGTTCTTTTCGCGTATTAAAGATCTTTGCGGTGCTTATTTAGAATGGTTATCGGGTTTGTTTAACAAAGCGCATTTTTTCCAATAAAAGCGGCGTATACAGTCTTTCTGTCAAAAAACAATGGCGGCGCCCAGAGAGCGTCCTAAAAAACTGCAAAGCGTCCAAAACACGCTTTTAACATATTGTACGCAAAGTGAGCCGAAGTTAAATGTTTAGAAAGACATTATAGAACATATCTTATACGATGTTGTATGTTCAGTTGCCGACACAGTCGGAAAAGCTAAACAAAAACGCGACACGACGGGTCCAAACTTAAACACACAAAAAAACATTGAACGAGTGGAAGGGACAAGTCCCGTGGCTAATCGTTGAAAAGATTGAAGGGGAGACCCGTTTTAAATGTGAAATATGTAAAAATTCATCTAAGGCATGCAATCTAAACACAGTTTGGGCATATGAAGGTATTGGAAAAATAAAATTGTATAATTCTGAAAAGACACTGTTGAACTCGTATAATTAAAGTTGCTAGTATGTTTATTTTGATTTTTTTTTGCATGAAAATAACCATTATTATTTATTTTTAGGTCATTCAGAAAAAATAAGAATTATTTTCCAAAACTTAGTTGTAACGTTAAGAATAAAATTTCAGAGTTAAGAATTCTTTTTGAAAATCTGGTAGTAATTTAAGAATTTCACAAAACATTATCTGGAGCTCTGATTTAAGACTTTAATGACTATAACTGAACACATTATATGTAATATTTATCACTGGCCAGGTGTTAATTAAACAAACGTATCAATCAAACAGACATGGTATATCGCTGTCACATGGTCTAACAGACAAACAATAACGGAATAAGTATTTGAATTTTAAATGGACGGAGCAATATTTTTTACTGGTAAATACCGATTGTGTATCATGATAGCTCATAAAGAGTTAGATAAGAATTTCGTTTGCCGAAAAGTAAGACAGGAATGCATATGTCTACAGCAGCTATAAGTCTTTTTATTATTGCCTTCTTGACTTCAACCGTTTTGTTTTTTATAATTTCTGAACATCTTTCAGTGACACGGAATATTGCTAAGTATTAGTCAATGTTCTACATTTAGGCAGCCTATGGATTAATTCATTGCAAAAATATAACCTGTATTAAATTGCGTTGTTTTCATCATCATCTTTAAACCTTTACATTGAATGTGTCAATAGGACATGACAATTTAAATTAAGTCCAAGAATTGTTACTTTCTAATAACCCTCTTTTCTGTATATAGTTGGCAATTTATAGAGATGCATTGACCTAAGTTGTTAACTTAATTTAAACAATTTCAACACCACAATAGACTATTAATTTTACATTTACAAATGTAGATGTTTCCAACAAAACAAGCAAGGTAATCTAGAGATCAGCAATTTAGTTAAAACCTATTTATTTTGGCTCAATTGCAAAGAAAGCCTAACTTAAAGCTTATGTGAAACGCTCTCGAGTCCGTTTCCTGGGACTAGAACCAGTATCTGGTGTCTATGGGGGAGATCTAAAGAATGCTCACACAGTGGAGATCCACCATTTGATAGTGTATTTTTTCTAAGTTGTTAGTTTCTCACTGATCAGTTCTTGATGACAACCTAACAACTCTGCATTTTTCAAATGTTTCATATCATTCTGTTCAGTCTAAATTTTTATATATAATAAAAACTGAAATACTGTTACAATTAGATATATTTTATTACATGTGTTTATTATTAGACAAACAAACATCAACATACTGTTCACAAATAATGATGATGTGTGCAAAGTGTTTAGCAATTATAGATCATTTAAGAGCATTTCCTGTAAAAGGATTCATTTTCCATAAAACTAACTAAAATGTTCAGTTTTTTCAAACAAACAGCAAAACAGATATTTATTATGAATTTAACGTAGTACATATTCAGTCTTAAACATATTTTACTACACATATCAAAAGGTCATGTGAAGAGCAACTGATCATACACTAATAAGTATGGTACATGCTATCTAACATAATACATGACAGTCAGTGGTTTAAAAAAACATAATTACGTTTAATAGTTACAACATTATTTATGTGAAAGGATTGTCTTAAATACAAATTGCTAACAATGGTGGTTTGTTTTTATGAAAGATTACTTAAATTCTATCTCGGTCAAGGTAAATTGGGGTTTCCGCATCCATACAATTTCTAGTTACGACTGGCTGAAATTATTATACTCAAATTTAATAGTAAATGATCAGACAGAAGGATCAAGTTTTTTTGTCTCAGTCAAGTTTGTTTTGCTTTAGTTTTTTGTTGTTTTTTATAACTAGTAAAAGTTGAACACATTAAAGATCTAATCCTTCTTTTGCTTAGTTTGATTCAGCCACAAACATAGTATTAGTTGTTTCCTTAACCGCTCGACTCAAGGTTATTGGAGGATATTTGTGATAAAATAGTTAATGTTCAGTGTTTATTTAAATCTTTCAGAAGTTGTTGTTCTTTCAATTTAATGTTGATAAATAAACTTAAATTTTTATGTTAAAAAATCAGCAAAAAATTCTGAACATAATTTGAAAAAGGGCAATATTTGTTAATATTTATTTTAAAACAGCCAGTGTTTATTATTGTGTTAAGATATGTTGTTTGATTTATAGCATAAGACTTGTGTTTTTCAAAATATTTATATAGGCTACTATAGCCCTACCACTTGCGTCTCCAAGACACAGCATTTTTAAATATGCGTACACAAAATATATTGTTTGACAAATATGTGCAACTCAAAACAGTTTCGAGAGAATATATACTCACAACTACAGATCTGAAAAATTCACCGTAACCCATACTTTTCTAGAATGTATCGTCTGATATATTTTTGTGTCTCATTTTGCTTTTGTAACTTGTTGCTACTGAGTCCTTTGTCAACCACGTGATAATAGTCGATAAATCGACAAATCGTAAAGCGTATCTTAAATTAAAGACCAATGAAAAGTCGTTTTACATCAAATAACTAAAATGCGGAGCGTAATACCCGGAAAATATGCCTACGTTTATCTTAGCGGTAAATTTCAAAATCTGAAATATAATCGCGATTATATTTTCGTGTGTTTTTGTGTCAGTCGGAGTTTATTTACAGGTCCTATCAGTTTCTTCGCAATACCATATGTGCGAATTCAGCCATGAGCATACTACTTTTGATAAGGTTATAATTTATATTTAATCAAACGGTATTCGAAACATAGTACATAATTTGCCACATAAAAACCCAATAGGTCTTGGATTCCTAGGAGTGTGACTTTATATATGTGTTAAATCAGACGCGCAGCAACCGCACGCAAAAACGCAGATGCGAACAAATTGAAAAATCGAAGTTACTTTGTAACGCATTGAGACAATATTTGGCGGAATTTTTAAACTGACTGGTGGATAACTCTTACAGCTCGTAGAGCAGGTAATGTTATAATTGTCTCTCTTTGATTTATTGGTAATTTCATTAATACAATTACTTCATACGCTCTCTTCATAACCTCTGCATGGAAGCCTCCCAAAACAAACAATTTTCACCACCACAACAAGATATAATGTCGGACGTATGAAGTATTGAGAACAACCTGGAATACAGCTCCTTCTTAAAGCTTCCCGACAAGGTTCGTTACTATGCTCATAGAATTATTAAATCATTCACATCTTTTTCGAACATTTGTCTTCGAAGTTTAGTCCACCAACAGATGTAGGCCTATCTTATATTGGCCAGTATATCCAATCCTGGTATTTTCTAATTAGAAGATCTAAGGCACTGCCAAATGATAAAACTACTTTCTGACTGCTTTTTAATGAATAGTCTTTTTATTAGAGGTCATTACACGAATGGTAAGGGCCGGGAAGTTATATATTGGCCCGTTACCGCAGTATAGTACCCGAGGAGAGATCATGTGCACAGACTGCCGCAGTAAATACACCCTCCCGCACCCCCCCCCCCCCCCCCCCCCCCGGCTAGGCGCTTCGCACCTCGCGAATGCCGTAGGCATTGCAAATTGCGTACACATCATTTTCATCTAGCCCCCCGAAAAACATACACGAAATCCAAATAAACAAAAGGGAGATATTTTGCAATATGATTCATTCCAAAATAGACTTTGTTACTCTGAATTATAAGTTATTAAGTTTAACTATGACTATGTACTTAATATGTGATCAAACTACTTTCAAACTACTAAACTATATTTCTTTAATAGAACCGTATCCTCAATACATTACCTTAATAAAAAAATTAAATGTTAGGTCATTTTTAAAGACACCACGTTAGATAAATAAACGATTTTCTATACTTTATACTTACTAGTTATTCTGAATATTTACACATCTGTACATTTTATTAAAACCCAATTAAAACAAATAAATAAAACTCGTTCAGAAAGAATTGCGCTTGCAAGCAGCTGTAAGCTCGTTGCAAATGTTGCTGTTGTCAAGTCACATGAACAATATTCGGATGCTGACCAATGATTATGCTCTTTTAAATCATAAATCAATACATATATGTTTTACAAAATATACGATTAAAATGTGAAATTGCGGCTCAAATTGCGCGAATACAGGTTTAAAAAAAATACCTAAAAAATTGCTTTAAAAGCTTGCTCGCTACATGTTAATAGTTCTTCAATAATAAGAAAAGCAAACGATGACATTTCTTCTTATTATATTGCGGGAGACCAATAAATACAAACAACTTCTTAACTTGAAATGAACTTTTTTGTCACTCTGTTTTGTCAGTTGATCTTAAAGTTTTTATCGATAGACATATATTAAAACACGTATAAATATGAAAATCGAACAAACATTAACACAAGAGATTATAACAAAATATTAAAGGTGTAATCTTACTTATTTTTCTTTCTAATTATTTAATACAATTTATTAAACTATTCGGAAATAAAAGCTTTTAAATTTTAGATAATCGTGCTACAAACATTTGGAAAGAAAAACAAAACAATCGGCTTTAGTGGTTATGTACCACTAGCACATGGTTTCCTATTAGTAAATCATAACTACACGTTTCTCAAGTAGTTCGAATGAAAAGTATTTTGATTATGTGATAATTGCATGGTTTCACAATGTAAAGCGTTTGTTGTTTATATAAAACTATCATATGGATTCTATTTCTTATCGAGTACCTGTGTACGTCAAAAGCGCCAGTTGCCACATTTCACGCGCTTATCTTATCTTGCCTGGCTCGAACTGGAAATTTGACGATTCGGCCGGCCCTTCGCCTGCTCATAGCTCATACACCATAAAATGACAGTCACTTAAATTTGAAATCAAGAATCGCTCTGGTCACTGTGGATAAGTTGTCTTAAGTGTCACCGTCAGAGTATCTAAATCGTTGAACTCTCAAAATCGCATTGAAAATTAATTGACCAAGTCAGAAACCTGGAAAAGTAATAAACATTTTTAGATAAATATTTGTGTGCTAAAAATGAAATTATCTGTAAGAGTTCGAGACGAATGGTTTGCAGTACCCGTCAAACCGACGGACAAGATAAGAGGCTTCGGCGATGAGGCGCTACGCCGCTTCTATCGGAACAAGAACTTGGAGAACGACGACCAGAAGGAGAAGGTGTTCGAGGTGCGGAAGGCCAAGGGCGGCGCCATCCTGGATCCCAGTGACTCCATACGCGACATCCTGGATGACAATGATTTCGTTATCGTCGGTATATATTGTTCCTTTTGTACCAACACGAATAGTATATATCTTGTAACCATCGACCTTTTGATAAATGCTAAAGGCAGAATCGGACAGAAGGTGGTTAAACTATTTAAAAATGACAAATTTTATACCTTTTTGAGCTTGTAAATCTATTAATTTTCAAAAAATGCAAATAAATGTGCACCACACAATGCGCTGAAATGTAAAATTTGTAAAGATACCAACATGATTAATATGGAGCTAGTATTGACAGAGCCTTTCGAAAAAAGCAACGACATATATAATGTATACAAAACTGATAGCGGTTAAACAATGAAAAATGACTATGACTGTATAGTCCTATTAAGTTTTTGTAACTCAACCGACTTTTCATAAAGATAAAATCAGAAATCTCAGAATAATGCTGTCTTATGTCAATACAAATGTAATAACGCAGAACAGTTTACTCTTCATTTTTGCTTTATTTCGCATGTTTTGGCGAAACTATACACAGTTGTTTTTATTAGTAAATACAACGCATTGTCGATAACAAATAAAACAATAAGATGTTTCATATTCAACAAACCTTTGCAATGCATACATCTTTGTTGGCAACACTTGGTTAATAACCAATCGTAATCTGACTTAATCGCGTTGTACTTCACGGTCTCGGTGTGTCAAAATGGCCTCACTGTGTCTCGTGTCCATTAGCTTGTTCTTCGGGCCATTGAAGTTGAGCATCCTTTTGTTTGTATAGGTCCTTGAAACAGCTTAACCGCATTCTCGTTTTACATCTTTGACAAGTGTCAGTTATGTACATTGTGCAATGTGCACCCCTTTGTACCCAAACCGGATTTGTCTTCACTATGAAACAGACGAAGTATGTATGCGAGAATAACATTGGATTTTAAAATGCCTCATGCCTACGGTAATTTAGTCTTAATTTTGTTTAAACATTGGACATATTCATTCGTTAGGATCTTCAATTGGTCAATCGGTCCACTGGCGAAATAGACGAAAATTAATGCCTGGCGAATAATAATGGTTTCACAGCATGACGTCTTGTGATATGTTTCAGTCTTGGAAAGTGACATGTCCAATCCAGTGACCGGACCTGCAGAGCCAGTTTACATGGAAGAGAAAATGTATCCATTTCCTCATTTCCTCAATTTGATTTTTTTTGTGAGAACTGTTCTCTTTAAATGCATGGCTTAGTCATTTGTTTTGTTTAAAGTGAATACAAAGTGGCGAAATCTTTCTTTACCGAACAAAAACAAATACAAATCTGCATGAGCACGAGTTTTGGTAGAAATCCAGGACTTTTTTTATATCATATAAGCAATTTTGAGATGTCATTGCCCTTAACGGTTAATCAGTCCATTGTCGAGTACAACGAAAGCAACTGAGGTAAGAAGCGATTACTTACAATTTTTATTTTTTTTAAATATATACAAAATATATATCTCAATAATATTATTAATTTATAAATAAACTTACTTAAAACAGGATATTCACCATTTTATGTGATTATCCTTGTCTCGTAAAGGAGACAAACGCTTAAATGACCTTCAGATGTTTTGGTTCATCATGTACTATTAAATTATGAGATAACGCAATCCAAATTGGTGTGCGTACATAGATCACTGCTTTCCAAATTCAGGTAAGGTCAATATTCTTGGCCGATGCGTTGGGATGTTAAGGTGTTATAAAAGTTATTGCCCTTTGTTGTTTCTCTGATTGTAAAGTTTTACTCATTATGTTCAAGCAATATTTAATAATATATCACATCATGGTTAAATGACATATAATTATACGCATAAGCATACGTATATACATTTACTATTACCGTCTAAAGTATGACAACAATGCTGCAGAGCAATATTCACACAAAAAACAATTCTATATATGACAAAAGCCATGCAATCTTCGAAAATCTAATCAAA
The DNA here is from genome assembly GCF_020536995.1 of Dreissena polymorpha. NCBI lineage: Eukaryota > Metazoa > Mollusca > Bivalvia > Myida > Dreissenidae > Dreissena > Dreissena polymorpha. The sequence goes on along the minus strand of NC_068355.1, from coordinate 38,354,002 downwards.
CATTCATCTGTGTATACAGATAATTAGTTTAATACGTACCTTGAACATGAACTATAATGAGCAAAAGTGATAAAAAATGGTTCGTTTCAATTATAGTACCTGTCTCTGGATGGTAACAGTCTGTCAATAGATGACCTTGTCCGGCTGGGAAAGGGACATTATCTTCTGAAGGTATCGTATTGCATATTAGGTGTTTGCACATCATAGAAAAGGCCGTTTGGTTTTCGATCCAAATATCAATACGAGTTTTTTTTATCATTTTTGTAATGCGTATTATGCAAAAGCAATATCCGATGAAGATTGATATTAAATCAAATGTGAAGTTAAATGCCCCTTACGGAAATTCAAACCAAAGTTGTACTAAATATAGCTTTTATGTAAGAAATCCGATGTTTTCTTCTTATTTAAGGTTAAAACATTCATCATGGTAGCAATATTGACTTGTTTAAGACATATACAAGATAAATTATATAAAATAACATAGCCAGGGAATTAATGAATTTCACGAATGTAAGGAATGGTATCCATACGTGAAAGAATGAAAGCGAGGACAAGATCGTTGATCCATTTTGGCACATGTTTTTGATAACATATCTCATAACTTCCGGTTGTAGATTCTACTGCCATACATCGGGACAGTCATGTTATTTTAGTGACCAAATACGGTTCAATTAAGCACAATTTTTTTTATTTATGCTGCTGCATATAAGTCATTGTTGCCATACGAATTTTGCTTTACCTTGAAAATATTTTAAAACAGATCCCTTTGTTAGTTAAGGTATATGGCGTCATATGGAAATTTCTGTAAGTTTAAGAGTACAGAAAGTAAAGACCGTTTTAAAAAAGCACATTGTATTTTAACAGATACCATCAATTCATTTTGTATAAAGAATATGCAAAAAAAACGTCAATTCAAGTCAAGTCAAGTCAATTTTATTGGCAAATACATTTATACATAGCCAATCAACATACATAATACATGTAATGACGGTGTGCATAAATGCATATACAACAATTGTGATGAAAAGTATGGTGTATATGATGGACATGCAATAATGATTAATGGTTGTGCGAATGTTGACAAAAACACAAAACAACAATAAACAATATACATTTATACATACGTAATACTAATTGTGACTAGATCTTAAATTAAATGCCATTCTAGTAAATTTAGCGAAGTTAAATAATGTTTTTTTTATTCGAAGTAGACATAAGTTGCTTAAATTTTATAATAGAAGACCAGCGTAGATAATATTTAGGTAACAATAGTTTTCTTAAATCTCTATACAATGGACAAATTAACAAAAAATGGTATTCATTCTCAATTACACCCATATTACATCTTGTACATACTCGTTCATTTCTTGGAATATTTCTGTATCTACCTTCTTCAATGAATAGTGAGTGTGCAGAACAGCGAAGTCTAGTCAAACAAATTCTAACCCTATCGTTAACCACAATATCTAAATAGTTTTCAAAATCAAAATTTGATTTGAATAAACGATACGTATCAAGTTTAGGCAAGTTATCAATATCACTAACCCATGTTTGTATACTGATATCCTTTATACGCTGACAAATACAATTAACATCACTAGTGGTTATATCAGATTTATAGTACAAAAAAGGCAATCCTAAATCCTGGAGCAATATCTTGAGCAATATCTTGAGTTTAATACCCCAGTTAGTAATATGCGCATTAACATAAACATCATCGAAATCTAGCAACAATTTATTAAGTAAGGAATCTGGTTTCTGCTTTATTTTGAACCAAAATTTAATGACACGCATCTTTTTTATACACTCTCAAGGAAAACGACCCAGCTCGCCATACACTGCCGCAAACGTACATTGTATTTTAACAGATACCACCAATTCATTTTGTATAAAGAATATGCTAAAAGAACGTCGATTCGTAACGGATATAGTTTATACAGTTTATTTCATCTGTTTTTTTTCACCTAACCTACCCACTAAATTCTAATTTTAAATAATTGTAAGCGTTAAGGTTTATAGGCATGTTTGTTTAAGAGTATTATTATTCAATACGCTAGTTGCGCGTGTAAATATTACTTCGTATTATACCAATTATGAAATGCTAAATTTATAGTATTTGTCATTAAGCTAACACCGGAAGCTGAGCAGGCGGTGAATAAGGCGCGCGCACTTTTAGAGGAAATTCTCAGTCAGAACAAAGGTAAAAAAACACAATGTAAACGTAAATGGGACGGAATTATATTTTTATACTCTATGTATTGCATCCCCAGAGGGAGAAAATTATTAAAAATTCATACAGTCACTCTTTTATATAAAATATTTCGACCACATGCCTTCTTCAGTAAACGAATTTCCAGAAAATGTTACATATAGCGTTTCCTTCTGTTAACAATAATGAACGTCTTTTTATAAGCAACACAACGTTAGATTGTACAAATATCCGACGTTTATTTCCGATTAAATTCACATACAAGCAAGGTTATATGAGATTTTCTTATTTATTGTGTAATCGTTGCTTGTTTGATAAATTAAATGAGTTTTCTCCTTTAGTACTTATTTTTCTTACTTTAAGTATGTGTGTGCATTTATGTACGATATAATGTATTTCACAGTGGTATATGGAATATCCACGGGATTCGGCAAATTTGCCCGGACAGTTATAAGCAAGGATAAACTTGTGTAAGTCAAGATTTAACCCATTTATGCCTAGTGTCTAGAAAAAAGGCATTGGCAAACAGCGTAGACCCAGATGAGACGCCGCATGATGCGGCGTCTCATCAAGGTCTGCGCTGTTTGCTTAAAGTAATTTCTGTAAGAAATATTCTAAATATAGAACTAAATATACTAGACATCCCTAATTTTGGAAATAAATTGATCTAATTTAGAAGATGGAAGAGTCCACTAGGCATAAATGGTTTAATATTATTGAGAAAGGCAACTGACAAAATGACATAGCATTATTATTACATTTATTGTTCTACTACGATCACATAGAAATGATTGATTGTGTTAAAAATCGTCATTGTGAAAACATTTATCTTTTGACGATTTCGGCTTTATTTCAATAGATACATGTTTACGTACATACTTATAAGTAAAAAATATTAGAATAAAACATTTAATATAACATGTTAACGTTTTCGTTTAAACATTTAAAAAATTCTAGTATGTTAACAACTGTATATTTTACATAAATAAAATGCAGTCTGTATACATGTAAACTAATCACTTTCGATCTATAATTAACTGCAATTTGTCGGAAATTAACAAACGACACAAATGTTTAATGTTGATTTGGAAATATCTGCATTTCATTGCATATTTTCAATACATTTAAAATCGTTAAAAACGACGAACAAGTTTGACCGACTTATCTTCCATACTTTTTATAGCGACATTCGTGGAAACAAACTTTCTTTGTTGGTAAAAACCTATGCATGTACAATGAAAGGTGTCGTAATTTACCTGCCATGTGATTTATATAATATAATGAATGTAACTAGACTATAATTTATCAAGAATATTGTTTTGCCATATTACGAGCCCTAATCAGCCATTCTTTTTTTGCAGGGAGCTGCAAGAAAACTTAATTCGCTCTCATGCAGCCGGTAGATCATTATTTCTTGTGACTCCTTTTTTAATGAAAGTGTTCCATTTTTAATACAACCAAATACAAATCCATTTAAAAAAGAAAAGCGATTGCATTATTGCATTTTTTTAAATGCATGTTTTGACAAATAACTTAACTGTCTGTTTTACGGTAAACAATTTGTACATTTATATTTACGGCTCATTTAAAATAATATACATGTATCTTAATTACAACTCGAAGTCGTATGAAGGTCTTCCTAAGTATGATAGGAAAAATAAGCTCGCTATCCTTGTTAGACAGTAACTTGTTTTATTTGGCATGTGTATATAGGCGTTGCTTTTCTCGATACCTACAGGTGTTGGTCCTCCGCTATCACCAGAAAGGACCCGGATGCTGCTGGCTCTGAGAATCAACGTTCTGGCGAAAGGATACAGTGGAATATCCATGGAAACCCTGAAAAAGTACATTGCCGCTTTTAATGGTAGGCAAGAGCTGGTCACCTCATGAGTCTCGTTCTGGCAAAACTGGGCATTAATGCATGTGCGTAAAGTGTCGTCCCAGATTGGCCTGTGCAGTCCGCACAGGCTAATCAGGGACGACACTTTCCGCCTTAATTGCAGTTTTGCTAAGAAGATACTTCATTTAAACGAAAAATGTCATTAAAGCGAAAAGTGTCATCCCTGATAAGCCTTTGCGGACTGCACAGGCTAATCTGGGACGACACTTTACGCTCAAGCATTATGCCCAGTTTTCTCAGAACACGAATCGCATTATCTCACTGAAGCACATCTGGTTTGCAAGCATTTATAACAAATTTCTAAGCATGTCCCGAATGACTCATACCAAATAAGAATCCTGAGTCATTATCCGAATATTCTGTATGCCTTATGCTTCAGAATTGGTCGGCGAATCAATATTGGTTATACAGATGTATATGGAAAATGTCAATGTGGTTAATGGCTTATGTCTAATATAATTGAACAATCATGCATTGTACATGGCTAGTCGCAGGTTCATCTAGCTTTTTCAAGTTTGTTCCTTAATACTATTTTGCCCATTTGCTACATTTATTACATTCATTTCAGTTGCATTTGTGTTTATTAAATCAACATATTTAGGAAAATACCGGTAACTGATGATGCTGTCCATGCGTCATACGATGCCAGCTTTGTTTTCGTGTAGCTTTATATTTGTTCGTAGTACAATGACCATGGTGATCAATGAAGATCCACATAATGTTTGGTTTAGCTTCGTGCCTGCCCTGGGTGCCCGAAAAGGGAACGGTAGGGGCCAGCGGAGACCTGGCCCCGCTTTCGCATCTCGCGCTAGGCATGATGGGAGAGGGAAAGATGTGGAGTCCCAAAAGCGGCTGGGCCGATGCCAAATACGTAAGCAGTAACGATTGGTCATGCGCACACAAGAACAAATTTCGATCTTTTTTTAAAGGTGCAATTCAAACGTAAGATAGATTCCTTTAAGTATGTGGACTAATCGAAATTGTTTTAATGCCAGATTTTTAAGATTTGATATCTTTTTCTTTTTGTAAATTCCATTTATGTGTTAGATTGTCCAATAAAATAAATGCAATACAGATTCGACCGATCGTTATACTTTTCGCTGTGTCAAGACATAAAAACGCACAAATCATCGTGAAAAGCAATACGTTTAGTGAATATGAAATTGTTAGTGTATTAAACAATGTCATTTTTGACATACTTAGTAGATCGATGACTATTGAGTGTCAATGTTTGCCATAAAACAAATATTGAGTAAATGTCTAGATAAGTGATGCGTTGACCCGTCAATAGTGTATCGCTTGGAATCGTGAAAGCGGATAATTTAGGCAGCCTTTACTGAAGCCTTATTTACTTGTCTTTCAGGTTTTGGAATTCAACAATCTGGAACCGATCAAGCTTGGACCGAAAGAGGTAAACGCAAAAGAAATATTATTTAACTTCTGTTTTGACTCAATCCGTCATTGCATTATTATGCACTAAAGACCATTTTAGTGAAATCGGATCTATTAGACATATTATTAAACATATTTTTGTCATTGCAAAAATGTATGTGTTTTGTTTCTTTGGTAGGGCCTTGCTTTGATCAACGGTACACAACTCATAACCTCCCTTGGAGCGGAAGGTGCGTTGATTCCATCATTCCATCGGCAGCAATTTAACTTATTGCATATATTACACATGCATCATATAAGTGCATTTTTGATAAGATTATTGCGTGGACGACAGCAATTGACATGCCACGAGATTATGACTATAACTAACGAAACCTCATATTTTAAATGTTACTTCAATTTAAGGTTGCTAACATTTCATAAACGTATAATAATAATAACAACGTCAACAACAACAACAATAATAATAATAATAATAATAATACTATTAATACTACTAATACTAATAATAAATATAATAATAATAATAATAATAATAATAATAATAATAATAATAATAATAATAATAATAATAGTAATAATAATAATTATTATTATTATAGTAATTGTTATTACAATAACTATTATCAGTGTTATTATTATAATATTTAAATAAGCATTATCTAAAGTTGCGTTCTATCATGTATAGAATGCAGAATCATGTAGGTCAAACGGCGTTTATAATGTTCAATATTATGTACATAAAGACAAAAAGAGAGTGAATAAAATTTAAAGACAACGGAAAAATGTGATTTCAGCTGTGGAGCGTGCGGGCGCCATCTGTCGCCAAGCGGATGTGATAGCGGCGCTGTCGCTGGAAGTGCTTAAGGGGACGACCCGTGCATTCGACAGCAGTGAGTTAGATACATAGATCATTTTGACCAAATATAATTAAGATTGTATAATACAGTCGATGCTTTATCCTTGGAGCAAAAGCCATGCTTTACTGTAAACCTTTATTAACGAAAATACTGGGAAACATCCAACGTGTAAACTTGCCGATCGAACAAGTATATAAATTCATCATACATTTACATCAGACAGCATTTAATTATTCATTCTGTTAGGTCTGTATATGATGACATTATATCTAATCAGTTCATTCATAACGCGTTTACCGATGTATTACAGACATCCACAATGTTCGGCCGCATCCGGGTCAAATCCGCGTTGCCAGGCGACTAAGAGGACTCTTGCATTCGGAGACCCATCCGTCTGAAATAGCCGGTAGTTACTTAACTTTCAAATTTATACACCCTCTCAAATTGGTTTGGAACCTTTAAAAGCTGTTTTATACCAATACGTATAGCAGATCACACGAGTTGGGCGAAATACAATGTAACGTATCATACTATTTCAGAAAGTCATCGTTTCTGTGACCGGGTGCAGGATGCATACACTCTTCGCTGCGCACCACAGGTTACAGAAAACATTTTTAATAAATGCCTGCGTTCACTCTTATGAAAAACGACGAACGCCACGAGTTTCATGTCTGGTGCCTTTTTATCAATAAAATCGCATTGGAAATGTTTCGTTCTAATGCATTTAACACGATGACCTTTTAATTTTAATATGTTGTGTTCGTATTATCACTGCACCGAGACATTGGTTGACGATTAATTTCCATCAATTCAGAAGCTGTATCACATGCGTTACGTTCCAAACAATATGTTAATAGAATCAAGAAAGGCAATATATTGAAGCTGGTATAATAATTTATTAAAAATGTGTCTATTGGTTTAACTTCCATCATCACTTACAGTCAATGAGTATGTAAAACAAACAGTTGTTCCATCTACTGGTACTTGACTACATGTATTGAATGAGCCTCTTTCTTGGAAAGTAGTGCTTGATGCATGTGCGTTAAGTGTCGTCACAGATAAGCCTGTGCAGTCCGCATGTTTAATCAGGGGACGACACTTTTCGCATAAACTGGATATGTGCTCAGAAATTACTTCTTAAAACAAAAACAAAATCCATAAACGCTGAAAATGTCGTCCCTGATTAGCCTGTGCGAACTGGGGCGACACTTTACGCCCATGCATTAAGCCCAGTTGTCATAGAACGAGGCTCAAATATATAAGGTACTTCCGCCGCAGGTTCACGGCATTTCGAACGACACGGTCGACTTCGTGCGCGGAGTGATCACCACGGAGATTAACAGTGCCACGGACAACCCTGTATCCATTTGTGTATGCTCAAAATAAAAGCGCTGCGCGATCTTTAATTTGATAGCGGTTGATTGATCTGTTGAACAACATTTAGATTGATTTTATGACATTCAATGTTTAATGTAATGCTTTGAAATTACATCAATAGTAAGAAGACAGCAGAAGTGTACATACCCGTTGTTAAGGGTTATTACCCTTTGACCAATGAACATGTTAACGTACACGTATAGCACATATATATTATGAAATCGCCGTCACATTTAGAAATGAGAATATCGTGTAAAACTTAAACTTAAGCAACAAATGAGGTAAGCATATGATACATTTTAGCTTATTGGTTTTATCTTAACTTAAGTAAAAGATGGTCTTTGCCGAGCATGGGGAAATAATCTCAGGTGGTAATTTCCATGGAGAGTATCCCGCAAAAGTAAGTCTATCGCAAGAGTATATATTCCGCAATTTTTTTTTAATCGCCAAACATAGGAATATTTTGCCCCAAAAAAAATGAATTATCTATGTGTCAATATGTATCCTTAATGTTGAGGTATACAAGAATAGACATCATTTCTTTGCATAAACAGATAAATAGGTTAGAATTTTAAATATCTTACCAAAGCATAACGTTATAATTATATGTATTCATCAGATTTGCGTTGGTTATTATAGTTTTGTCGTTATTGGAATAAAAATTGTAACGACCACAGGTGATTAGGGTTTAAATAATAACTGAATCAAAATCATATATTTGGCAACTTATGGTTTACCCTTTAAACATTGTGACACGTTTTTTTCAGGTCTTAGACTATCTTGCGATTGGTGTTCACGAGCTTGCGAACATTAGCGAGAGGAGGACAGAGCGTCTGGTCAATCCAGGTACGTACATTAGCGAGAGGAGGACAGAGCGTCTGGTCAATCCAGGTACGTACATTAGCGAGAGGAGGACAGAGCGTCTGGTCAATCCAGGTACGTAACATTAGCGAGAGGAGGACAGAGCGTCTGGTCAATCCAGGTACGTACATTAGCGAGAGGAGGACAGAGCGTCTGGTCAATCCAGGTACGTAACATTAGCGAGAGGAGGACAGAGCGTCTGGTCAATCCAGGTACGTACATTAGCGAGAGGAGGACAGAGCGTCTGGTCAATCCAGGTACGTAACATTAGCGAGAGGAGGACAGAGCGTCTGGTCAATCCAGGTACGTGCCATATGTTCACATTAGCGAGAGGAGGACAGAGCGTCTGGTCAATCCAGGTACGTGCCATATGTTGACATTAGCGAGAGGAGGACAGAGCGTCTGGTCAATCCAGGTACGTGCCATATGTTGACATTAGCGAGAGGAGGACAGAGCGTCTGGTCAATCCAGGTACGTGCCATATGTTGACATTAGCGAGAGGAGGACAGAGCGTCTGGTCAATCCAGGTACGTGCCATATGTTGACATTAGCGAGAGGAGGACAGAGCGTCTGGTCAATCCAGGTACGTGCCATATGTTGACATTAGCGAGAGGAGGACAGAGCGTCTGGTCAATCCAGGTACGTGCCATATGTTGACATTAGCGAGAGGAGGACAGAGCGTCTGGTCAATCCAGGTACGTGCCATATGTTCACATTACAAATGTACACATTAGCGAGAGGAGGACAGAGCGTCTGGTCAATCCAGGTACGTAACATTCGCGAGAGGAGGACAGAGCGTCTGGTCAATCCAGGTACGTGCCATATGTTCACATTACAAATGTACACATGCAATCATGGTGTCTTAATATGTAGAAGATTTATGTAGATTTTACCGTCAATCTTAAGTTAATACATATGCCTTGTTTATGCATCAATACGGGTCTAAAATCAATTAAGCATAATTAGTAATTTAGTGTAGTGATTGTTTTTCACCGCAGAGAAGTTACATACATTTTTTAAAGCTGCTGGTCATAGCAAAACGGAAGACCTCTATATAATTAAATTCCCGATGTGAGCTTGTATTTCATCAATTGAAATGTAGCATGTTATATCGACAGTGTTTATATCGAATACTTTGTTATAGCTTACAGCGAGCTTCCTGCCTTTCTCACACCTGATGGTGGCCTCAACTCTGGCTTCATGATTGCCCACTGCACGGCTGCCGCGCTGGGTAAGTTACAAACCACAAACGGAATCCACTAAACTCTGGCTTCATGATTTCCCACTGCACGACTTCCGCGCTGGGTAAGTTACAAACCACAAACGGAATCCATATATTCCTCACTCTGAAAAAACGGGGCTTGATGCATAAGCGTAAAGTGTCGCCCTAGATTAGACTGTGCAGATTTAATATGGACGACTCTTTTCGCTCCCATAGTATTTTTCGTTCAAAGGTTATCTCTACTTACCAAAAATCAAGTTTAGCCGGATTTTTTAACTTATTAACCTATGCGGACTGCACAGGCTAATATCAGCGACACTACGCAAATCCATCAAGCCTGCTAATCTCAGCGACACTACGCATATCCATCAAGCCTGCTAATCTCATTGACACTACGCATATCCATCAAGCCTGCTAATCTCATTGACACTACGCATATCCATCAAGCCTGCTTATCTCAGCGACACTACGCATATCCATCAAGCCTGCTAATATCAGCGACACTACGCAAATCCATCAAGCCTGCTAATCTCAGCGACACTACGCATATCCATCAAGCCTGCTTATCTCAGCGACACTACGCATATCCATCAAGCCTGCTAATCTCATTTACACTACGCATATCCATCAAGCCTGCTAATCTCAGCGACACTACGCATATCCATCAAGCCTGCTAGTCTCAGCGACACTACGCATATCCATCAAGCCTGCTAATCTCATCGACACTACGCATATCCATCAAGCCTGCTAATCTCATCGACACTACGCATATCCATCAAGCCTGCTAATCTCATTGACACTACGCATATCCATCAAGCCTGCTAATCTCAGCGACACTACGCAAATCCATCAAGAGTGCTAATCTCAGCGACACTACGCATATCCATCAAGCCTGCTAATCTCAGCGACACTACGCATATCCATCAAGCCTGCTTATCTCAGCGACACTACGCATATACATCAAGCCTGCTGATCTCAGCGACACTACGCATATCCATCAAGCCTGCTAATCTCAGCGACACTACGCATATCCATCAAGCCTGCTAATCTCAGCGACACTACGCATATCCATCAAGCCTGCTTATCTCAGCGACACTACGCATATCAATCAAGCCTGCTAATCTCAGCGACACTACGCATATCAATCAAGCCTGCTAATCTCAGCGACACTACGCATATCCATCAATCCTGCTTATCTCAGCGACACTACGCATATCCATCAAGCCTGCTTATCTCAGCGACACTACGCATATCAATCAAGCCTGCTTATCTCAGCGACACTACGCATATACATCAAGCCTGCTTATCTCAGCGACACTACGCATATCCATCAAGCCTGCTTATCTCAGCGACACTACGCATATACATCAAGCCTGCTAATCTCAACGACACTACGCATATCCATCAAGCCTGCTAATCTCAGCGACACTACGCATATCCATCAAGCCTGCTTATCTCAGCGACACTACGCATATACATCAAGCCTGCTTATCTCAGCGACACTACGCATATACATCAAGCCTGCTTATCTCAGCGACACTACGCATATCCATCAAGCCTGCTAATCTCAGCGACACTACGCATATCCATCAAGCCTCGTTCCCGAGAGCGAGGCTCGTATAAAGCTCTAGGTATACCTTGGGGTTGATGGGGTTATTATTGTATAAACATGTAGCAGATGAAATCGTGTTAATATACAGTTTTGCAGAGCATTGTAAAATTGTCCTCGTCAAATTTCTCAAAATTCAAAGACGGCCATTCAAAACGCCTAAAGTTGGATGATTGGCTCGTATAATATACGTTTAAATTATAATAAAAAAGTTGTTGTATTCACGGCCTTGACAATCTTATTATGTGCGTTCAGTTTCGGAAAACAAGGTGCTCTGTCATCCGGCCTCGGTGGATTCCTTGACAACAAGCGCCGGAACCGAGGATCACGTGTCAATGGGCGGTTTCTCCGCGAGGAAGGCGTTGACTGTCGTGGAGCACGTGGAGCAAGGTGTGCTTTTGTGGATTCTTGACACATAACATTCGAATAAATGTCATTTTTATTATGCAAACGGTAAACAGGAACCTTGCAATGAAATACATGTACATCACTGATACACGGGTCTTTGTTACAAAAGCGTTATTTAACATTTATGTACTGTTATTAATCTTATGATGTTTTATTTTATTTTTTAAAGAACTTGATGAGTATTGTGTAGTATTGATGAATAAATAAAGTTATTATGATTGTACCGCATTTGTTCTCATATAAATTCCAGTACTCGCTATCGAGCTGCTGTGCGCCTGTCAAGCGATCGAGTTTCTTCGGCCCCTGAAAACTACAGCACCATTAGAGGCCGTGTATAAACTTGTTAGAAGTGTTGTTGGGTACGTACTTGTAAACGCGATACACGAAAACAGTACCAAATCCTCGTTTAAAATATTTATTCACTAAATATTTTCGCAGTAACTATGAACATTAACAATCTTTAAACATGTTATATTCAAGTGATAATAAGCGTCAATTTTGCTTCTTGCATTTGGTGATAGATTTAATAAATGTTGATACCTCCACGAACGATATTATTAAGCTCCTTAGCTTCGTTATACTTGAAATGAACTTTCTAGTCTTGCTATACGTGTTTTCAAGTACATTTGAACTGTTATAAGTGGTAAATAATATCGCAATAGCATCGCATCGATCGACGTCAAATCGGTTGCTAAGGAACATAATCAATAAACAAGAAAATGAATAACACGTAGATATGCTCACAATTAATATGTTTCAGTCCGTGGGTAAAGGACCGCTACATGTCACCAGACATTGACGCAGTCTGGAAACTTTTGCAAGAGGAAAAGGTATGCATACGGCCAAAATAGTGATTTGTTTCCGCTTACATCGCTCGAACAATTAGTGTTTGTATAATGGCTTGACTTTGCTTTTCGTGTGTTCAGGGATCTACTAGTATACATTGGGGCTAGATGTAATATCGCACCACTTGATTGCATAATGATTGTCTAGTGGTACATATAGGGTATTTCCTTTGGGGATGATAGTTCCAACCTTTCATTCCTCAAAATTGGTAGGAACTCTGCCAGTTGGTCTGGAGCTGTTTGAAGCTCTGTGTCCAGGAAAGCATGGCTTATATCACAGCTAGCCCCTTTATCTAAGCCCTATCCGCCACCTGGGGAGCCGCTGAGTTTGAAGTGGTCGCCCCATTGCCATATTTGGTAGACCCTAGCCCAGATTAACATATTAACGATTCCCCACTTTCATAAGAATTTGAAATGACATTCAGAATTCATCCCTAGCTATGTGTACCATTATTTATGTTTTTTATTTAAAGTAAATTTAGAGAATATGCTCACAAGTGACTGAAAGTACCTCAAACTCGCAAAAATGAGTCGTGTTCTGAGAAAATTGGGCTTAATGCATTTGCGTAAAGTTTCGTCCCAGATTAGACTGTGCAGTCCGCACAGGCTTATCAGGGACGACACTTTCCGCTTGTATGGTATTTTTCGTTTAAAGGAAGTCCCTTCTTACCGAAAATCTTGTTAAGGCGGAAAGTGTCGTCCCTGATTAGCCTGTGCGGACTGCACAGGCTAATCTGGGATGACACTTTACGCACATGCCTTATGCCCAGTTTTCTCAAAACGCGACTCAAATAATTGAAAACTCAACATGGAATATCCAAAACAAAGTTTAGGGTCGGCACCAAATATTAGGATCCGTCGGATAAGTGGAACCAAACTACTTTTTACGCCTATTTGAACGATCAGCGGTTCGTACAGTCTTATCAGGGACGACACTTTCCGCTTAAACTGGATTTTCGTTTAAAATAAACTTGCTTAAAACGAAAACGATTGAAGCCCATGCATTCGGATGAGTTCTCCCAGAACGAGGATTTATAAAATTTTTGTATTTATTCAGGTCTGGCAGGTGTCGAAGCAGTATATTGACAATTACCACGCCGTTCAGGACGTGGAGACGCGCGTAATGTCTCCCACCACCACCATGAATGCGGATGGGCCTGTCCAGAAACGCCGCAGAGTGGTGTCCGAGCGTAAAAACAAGTCTTAAGAGAATCGTGATACCGATGGCTTACGATGATTTTGAACATGAACATGTGTATAATAATATGAATGTGACGGTTTTTTGGCAAAATAACTACCATGTGTATTATTATGCTCTCTTTTTTCAGTCGTTTGCTGACATGTTTTTAAATATTTGTGTCTTCAAGTTGTTTTACGGCGGTTATAATCAATTATGTTCAAATGATATAATAATGTACATGCTTCGTATAAAATAAATGGTTTTCGTTCTGTGTTGTCAGTTGTGTATACGTAACGTACCAACAGTCGGAGATATAAGACATACTTGAACTAAAGTTTCAATTTACAAAGAGTGTTAAGTACTCTTGCAAGTGCGTGCGATGGTACAGTTTTGCGTATTGCATTATGTAGTTCAAGAACCGAGGTTGTGAAGTTAAGGGTTGGGACACAATTCCTACGATTATATTGAGCAAAAACTAAATAAATTTATTATTATCAATTACGACGAACTGTGCACGTTTTACATCCATTGTGTAATCCGACTTTATAAAGTAAACATGAACTTATTAAAATTATTACCGAAGTTAAAGTATACAAGTTGTTTGATATACTTAATGTATTCATCATAAGTCTGTGGCAAGTGTTCTGGTGTACTGCCGCCGTCACTCTTCTTAATCCGCCACCCCGTCCAAGGAAACATTTCTTAAACGTCGGTTATGAGATCGATGCAAACTTAACAGCACAGTCACATGTTTTCTTTATCAATCGATCATTCAAATACTTGCAGCAGTAACATTCTTGTCTATGGCTCCTAAACGTAATAAAAGAAACACGTTCGGGGATTCTATGTGTCATACTGTGCCTCAATATGCTTGACACGTTTATATGTTTAAATGGAACAATATTTATTAAGCAGATACGTTCACCTTTTCTTTATGCATTTTCCGCTTTTTCGTTTAAAAAAATTCTATGACTCTTTGCGAAAATCCAGTTAGGCGAAAAGAGTAGGACGTGATTAGCCTGTGATGATAGCACAGGCTAAGCTTTGGCGACACTTAACGCGCATGATTCAACCCAGAGCGAGTGTCACATGTAAGACAGTGAATGTCAAGACGTTCAAAAATGCATTTGTTTGTCCCAAACCAGTGCAATACTTGTAGGACTCTCTCTAAAAAAATCAAATATTACTAAACTAGCATTATAAGACATTGAAACGCCGTATAAATAATACAATGTGTATTATTATTGACACTTGAATAAAAAAGAATAAAAACAATAATAAAATTAAAATCAAACCCGTATATCACGGCTTGCGATAGACTATTTGAAATCACGCCCTATGAAAGCACTAAAACTACATTTACAAATCTTATTTCCAAGAAGTTTGAACATTTTAACTGGGTTTGCGGATTTAAGCATGTGAACAGTATTTATGTACTATTAAGGCCTTCGATATCATAATGTTTTCGATAGATCTTTAGTATCGCTCGTTATTTTTTCTGTACGCCAAATAATCTAAATGCACCCAAATCTTGCTAGCAAATGCATATAAAACTCAATGTGTTGATGGGCTGTTTACTTTTTAAAGATTTATAAAAGCTTGCCAAATGTGGTAGATTTAGTCACTTCAGCAATGTGAGGTACATGACTCGTCAATGTCAAGTAAATGGTCTAAAGGAGGCAACCCCTCATGGCCAGCGACAAACATCTTTTGAAACGACATTGATTCGAAAGCAGTGACTATTTCTAGTTCCTTTACACTTTTAGTTTAAAGAACCAAGCAGCTATCGCACTCATGCTTAAAAATTGTGGTTACGTCATATCCTCATATGTGAATCTGCAACTTTGTGGTGCATTTCATTAGGGATTTCGTTGAACGTTTTGTGTGCAATAAATCAGTGCTCGCGATGTATCTTTTTTTATTTGAAGAGGACAGACCCATCTTTAATATAATATCGGGCTTGCAAAATTTGTTATGAGCTCAACGGTTATTGGGTTAAGTGTAAAATAACCTAATACGGCAAACAAGATGGCTGCTCCCATGGAGGAAATATTTAAAGATCTATATTCGCGTATTGTTAGTTTACATACTGACCGACAGCATGAAGATTACTTTAAATTAGTAGATGCAACACTTACTGACATGATCCGTTCACTTTCACAACATGACAAAGGGTACGTTTATGTAAATATTGGAGAGCTTAAAGGTATGCATATTTCGGATGTGTTTAATTTTCGGAAACATTTTTCCCATACTTTCATCCATTCCTGTAAAAATGTTCAGGCCCTTATTTTGGCAGTTATGGCATTTTCTGATAGATCTTGAGTTATTTATACTTATTAAGGAAATTCAATTGCATAGATGTTGTTTTTTTTGGTTAAATACGTGAATTTGAGATATTTTTTAAACAACCGAAAAATAAATTTAGGTAAAAAATCGGTCCGTCTAAAATGCGTATATGACTCATATCAGCGGATATGAACGAAAAGTGCAAATATGAATGAATAAAGGCAATATTTATGCGTTTTTTTTGCAGTTTTTTTATGCACAAATCACTGTTTAATTAAAAATTCACAATATGTGATAAATCCGTTAAAACTGCCTCAAAAAAGAGCAATTTAACAAAAGCAGTGTTCTGACTGGAAGTTCATATTCTCAGATATGAATTTGGAGTTATTAAAATGCCAATGAAAAACGCTTTTAAATTCATTTGATCATAACATTTCACATGAGTGAGTCAGTGACATGTATTTTTGTCACAGAACAATTTTCATATAACAAAAATAAAGGAAAATACATTTAAAAAGCCGTTGTCTGTTCATATCCGCACTTTTCAGTCATATCCCAGGTTTTTTTTGGGCCCCATTCTATTGCCGAAAGTCGGCTATATTCCCAATTGCAAAAAGTATCATTTTTTCCCAAAATTTGCTAAAAAATTCCCAATTGGGAAAAAAAAGCTAATGACATTGGCTTTTTCGATTTTTAACAACCGTCTCGGACGGTTTTTAGACCATAACACGATTTGGATAACATCAGCATTATTCGTGTGCCCGATATTCTCTGTGTTGTTCAGGTGCTTATTATATTTGTGATGAAATTTAAGTGTTTTGTGATTCTGTTGAATAGCACACAAATATGTCGCACAATTCGAAATATTACGTGAAAAAGATTCCTAAGCAAAAACGTGGCCAAACGAAAACTGTTGATTTTTGTTAAGCAAGTGTCATCAAATAAACAAACACCGAAACAAGTACAAGTCCTCCCATTGAAACTCCTTTCATTGTCAATGATTGTAATTTAATAACAAGTGACTCTTTTGCATCGTCATCGTTGATTTCTGAAAGCAAAGTGCTGACTGATATTTAATATGTTGAAACTAGGGAAATAAGTTTGTGACTGAAGACTTTGTGTGAGCTTATTATGTGGAAAACTGTTGATCATGATGGTGTTTGTGTAGTTTGTGATTAAAGATGTTAAACTCTTTCATGTTTTAAATCCTTATTTATTTTCCCAATTTCTTGAAAATTCCGATATAATTCCCAACATGGATTGAGTAAATACCAATAATTCTGTAAATATTCGCTTTTAAACAGTGTGTGTGTTTATTAGTCTATACAAATATTAATTTAATTACTTCAAAATAACTTCAAGTTCAAAGGTTTAATGTTTTCCTATAAAAATTGTGATTGAACAGATTGATAGGAAATATGCCATTTAAAGGGATCTTTTCACGCTTTGGTAAATTGACAAAATTGAAAAAAGTTGTTTCAGATTCGCACATTTTCGTTTTAGTTATGATATTTGTGAGGAAACAGTAATACTGAACATTCACCATGGTCTAATATAGCCATTATATGCATCTATTGACGATTTTAAAACCTAAAAATTATAAAGCGTTGCAACGCGAAACGATTGAATAATTTGGAGAGTTCTGTTTTTGTCGTTAAATTTTGTGAAACTACGAAGATTGCTTATATAAGGAATAAAATATGTCATGTATGTGTATTCGGCGGAATAGCTCAGTAGGCTAAAGCGTTTTTACTTCAGGACTCTGGCAGGACTCCAGGGGTCACTGGTTCGAAACCTGCTCCGGGCAATGTTCTTTTCCTTTTTTTAATTTTATTCTTGATTTTTTACTGGAGCTTTTACGATCCAATGTTTACATTTATCAATATAAAGCATTTAATGAATAAGTTAAAAAATGCCAAAATCTGTGAAAAGGCCCCTTTAATATGGGTTGGTAGGATGCCTCCCTAGAATTGGCCTCATACTAAGGAAATAGCTACTTTTTTAATTATTTTACCATAATGTTGTGGTGAAAATATAATGTTTAATTAAATGTAACACTTGTGTTGAAAATCTTTCCATTGAGTAGAAAAAGTTAATTTAACTCTTTAAGTGGCCGAATATTCAGTTAAAGAGTTTACTTCATCAAGTTTTAAACAATTGCAACATCATACTACTTGTAAAGGGATAATGATAGAGTAAAAGAATTGTATTTGGAATGTTCTCAATTTGTTTCTGTTACTGAGTTTTCAAAACACTACATGATTCACCTCAAATAATGGCCCCTTTTTTGCAAATCAAATTCATTTTTATGGACATTTAAAAAATTAATTTTATGTCACATATTTTTTATACTGCCAACAGTAGATATTTATTACAATCAGTAACAACAATTTCTGAAGAATCTTTTCAATAAAAAGTGATCAACTTTTTTTTAGTAATGTATCATCTATATACAAAACACAAATTCTTTTTATTACACATGAATACTATTGCACTTGTTTGGAATATTTTTGAATTGCTTATCTGCCACTCTGCAACATATTCGGATTTCAATTACACATGTTAGGCTATATTACACATGTAAGCCTTTACAAGAATACAGACACTTATATGCATTGATAGCCACAAAATAATTATTAATGACACAATTTATTTATAACACATGGTTTATGGATTGCCATTGATATTAAAGAGGCCAGCATGATGGATTTCATTAAATTTACCATGGAGAATTCGGATATCGACTTTAAATATAGGATTTTGGAATTTTTTTTGGGGAAGCAGCAGAATTTTGTATTTTGTATCTCTAGCTCAAGTATTTATGTGGCAATGATGACAATACACCAATTTAGAAAATAAATTCGTCAGGGGTTTTTCTAGCCATTTTGTAAGAAGAAGTCTTGTTAAATTCGGATTTTTTTTTACATTGATAAAATGGAAAATTTCGGAACTTTTTATCAACAAAGTAGAACAAATTTGGATTTTTTATCAACAAATATTGACATATCAGGCCTTTTCCTGGCCATTTTGTGATATAAAAAAAATCATTTACATTATACATATATGCTTTTAAATTAATAGATGTTTATGAAATAAAATTGAGATATAATAATCATTCTACACTTACTTAAAAAAAAAATGAGGGGGGGAATTGGGAATGTTTTTTTACAATATGGTATGTGATCGGATCAGTTTGCTTTGGAATTGGGTCCGTTTTACGGCTTTTTTTACATAGGAGAAAAAACCTTGATCATGTTCTCAGTTTATTAAATTGCATTAAAACAAATGCATACAAAATACACAGGTAACAAACCTTTAAAAACCTGATGTCTAAACCTTTAAACACATGAAGGCTAAATAAGCGTTTAAATAAGGACTTTATGATCACATAGATATAAAGGACTAATGTGTCAGTTTGAATATTTCACAGTGGTCATTATCCTCTCATGTTTTGTTTTTTTAGTAAAGGGCATTTGTCCATGTTTTTTTCAGATTTAGAATTGATGGCCAACTGTTAGAAGTGATCAATTGCGTTCTCTCTTCAACATCACATCTGACAGATCAGTCACATTCAGCAGAGGTGACCTCATGTCAGACCAACTGTTTCCGCCTATGTCGAAACCTTGTAGCTAGAGAAACCGAAAATCAGACTATCCTACGAGAAACAACCCTCATAGAAAATGTGTGCAGATGCGTGAATAATGTTCTCACAAAAAACAGTTGTACAGAAGATGTTTTAGTGTTACTAAGATGTGCTGTGCAATTCTTAGGTAATTACTGTTCTGGAAATTCAACAAACCAGATGCATGTTTGGCAGCAGTGCAGTTCTTTATTCAAGTATGTAGAAATGTTATACAAATCTTATTAGGTAATTTTCAATTTCTTTGAAAATATGACAACACTGGTATGACATAAAATTGTAGTATAATTTTGATTTGTTTTTGTGAAGAAGGTCCAGGTTCAGTTTAGCCACAAACCAGACATGTAATAATATGCCAAGTTAACACTCAAGTGAGACTAAAACTGAAAAAATGATTCCTATTGGAACTGGCTGAAAAGGGAAATTCATTTTTCTAAATGAAAAACATTAAGGAAATGTCTATTTTTCTTTAAAGCTAGCCCACTGAGTTATCATACTAATCCATTTTCAGATTAGTTTTCATTAATCACATTTCGTAATGAAAAAAAAAAAAATGAATATGTATTTAGTTTTGGTAAGTTGGCATAGGGCTGGCCCTTTTTTAGCAATTACTAAAGAAGTGATTTGAGACATTTTTAAAGAAACTTCACATATAGATACCCGATAACTAGACCCTTGCTAGGATTGTGGCAAACAAACAGTAAATTAACATTGTTGTTTGTTTAAAGGCACATGTTGGCCATGGACGACATGAAATTACGTGAATACACAATGATGGTTGTTCACCTCATCCTGTCAGGAAACCAGTTTGGCAAGGCCAGGGTGGACACTGCAGCTTCAGAGTTGATTATCGGGTGTCTGTCAGTAGCAACACAGACAGAATCTGAAAATGGGTTTGATGAATTTCTTGCTATGTGTACTAGGTATTGGATAACTAGACTCATCTTATAAAACAACATAGAGTATTAGACAATTTAAGTCATAAATAACAAGAAAAGCATTAAGTAAAAGGCAGCTAAAATTCTCTAGTTAAAACAACTGCATTTACTATTAACTATTAAGTATTAGACAACTTAAGTATCCTTATAAAACAATAAGTATTGAACATTGTAATCATCTAATTTAAACAACAACATTAAGGTATTGTAATATGCTAATTATTTTGCCAAAACAACAACTTCCATATAATTTCCATGTGTTTCTTTGCTAAAACTTGTAAGTTAGGTTATAATTCCTCACAATTTAAAGTCTACTACGATGCTTTTTATTAACATATATAAAGTATGTAAACTTTATCTTATAATCCTTTTTGAACTACAAGACAACATTAGAAGTTGTTTCTTGAGCCATTTTCCTCCAACTCGTATTCAAGAAGAACATGTGTCATTTAAGGCAAAGTTGTATGTGAGTATTTGCAGTAACTAGTCAGGACATGTATGAATACTAGTAAACCAGCCTACCCATGAACAGTGTGAAGTCGTTAATTGTCTGTAATTAGATGAGGGAAATACACGTACTGCTTTCACTACAGCAAAACATTTAAACTAACAAACAACTAATACATGATTGTGTTTTTAGATTGTTGGTGGTAGAAGACATATTGATGCTCGTGGATTGTTTCCAGCAGATTTTCTCAAAGATACCTGATGCAGAGAAGTATGTATCAAGGTTTTGGTGTTATGTTTATCACATAATAATTTAAATTAAACCTATTTATTTAAGCTTGATTGCATCTAAAGCCTAAGGCTTTGTGAAACGCTCTTGAGTCCATTTCCAGTACTTGGTGTCTTTGGGGGAGATCTTAAGAAGGCTCTCACAGTGGGGATGGAACCCGTGACCTCCGGGTTGCTTGGCAGATAATATATCCATTTCACCATGGCGACTTTTATCAAATAATAGATACTTAACAGATAAACATGTGTTGTTTATATTTGGGTGGACTTATGCAATCTGGATATACATTCTGCTTTTCTGAGAAAAAGTTGTCCCCCCTCCAAAAAGATTTAAGATTATGTATGACATTAGAGTACATTAAAGATTATGTATGACATTAAAGTACGTAACTCTCATGTTTTGGAAATACTGCATATTCTGAAGTTTTTTTCCGTTTAATTCAGAGAAAGAACTTGTTCCATTTTCAAATAACAACATTCTGAGTTTCAAACACCTTATGATAACTTTTTTTTAAACCCTTTACCACTTAGATATGTATTTTGACGCATTTGTAGTCCCTTAGAAAGTTACATTTAACTAAATGCCTGTCTTACTAAAGTCAAGTTTTAAAGGCTTCATTTCCAACCCTTAGTTACTCAATGCGCAGAAAAAAGCATAAAACCTGAACATACTGCGAGTGACTCGCAGGTTGTTCTGGTTTTATGCTGGTTGCAAAAGCCATTTTCACTTTGATTCTCATAGAGGAAAGAGTTAATGTGCATTTTTTACTTTCTTTCACTAAAAGTTGTGAAAGTTGTGAACCTTTTTCAACTTAAAATTTCTATAACCCGATTATTACACCTTGCTACATGTTACGCCACGTAGTGTCAGAAGTTAAAAGTCATTACTCGCTTAAGGTATGATTTCATGAGGATTCAGGCAATTGGATTATAATGTGAAGACTTTTATATATAATATATAATATTAAGGCTTCTAACGTTGGAGATCTGCATCAACTCTCTGAAACGTCTACCGGAAGATGAAACAGTGACAGAGGCTTGTGACATGGGTGTGAAATATTCTGTGCCTGATGTTTCAAATGTTCAGTACATCGCGGCTGATTTTGTCAGCCAGTGTCATCACATACCAAACCTGGCTTCAACAAATGGTGAAAATGAGTCAAAGGTTTGTATGTGTGTATGCTTTATTAAAGAAAGGTGTATGTTGTTGCCACTTTGTTAGTCACTACAAATCAAAATGTTGATGGAATTGATTTTGCACATGTCTGAAATTAATCTCCCTAGAATCGTTTCCCTTGTACAATGTCCGTTTTTCCATCTTGCTGTTCATCACACTTGTCATTTTGGCAGAAGATTTCAGAATTTACTATATGAATTTGATGAAACTTGATTTGCATCATCCATGTTTTGTCTGATCTTGTCTACTAGCCCTCGTCCTTTGATTTTTATGCTCCCCCAAAAATTTTTTGGGGGAGCATATAGTGGACGCTTCGTCTGTCCATCCGTGTGTCCGTGTCCGCCTGTGCACAATTTTTGTCCGGGCTATTTCTCAGCAACTAATGACCGGAATTCAATGAAACTTTATGGGAAGCTTCACTATTAAAAGGAGATGTGCATATTATCAGCGGGTTGTGGTCGGATGATTTTTTACAGAGTTATGGCCCTTTGAAATTTTCCATTAACTGTACATATAGTGCAATTCTTGTCTGGGCTATTTCTCAGCAACTAATGACCGTCTGTCCATCCGTGTGTCCGTGTCCGCCTGTGCACAATTTTTGTCCGGGCTATTTCTCAGCAACTAATGACCGGAATTCAATGAAACTTTATGGGAAGCTTCACTATTAAAAGGAGATGTGCATATTATCAGCGGGTTGTGGTCGGATGATTTTTCACAGAGTTATGGCCCTTTGAAATTTTCCATTAACTGTACATATAGTGCAATTCTTGTCTGGGCTATTTCTCAGCAACTAATGACCGGAATTCAATGAAACTTTATGGGAAGCTTCACTACCAAGAGGAGATGTGCATATTATAAGTGGGTTCTGGTCAGATGATTTTTCACAGAGTTATGGCCCTTTGAAATTTTCCATTAACTGTACATATAGTGCAATTCTTGTCCGGGCTATTTCTCAGCAACTAATGACCGTAATTCAACGAAACTTTATGGAAAGCTTCACTACCAAGAGAAGATGTGCATGTTATCAGCGGATTCTGGTCAGATGATTTTTCATAGAGTTATGGCCCTTTTAAATTGTATATAAAAAATTCTTGTCCCCCCAACTACTGTGCCCTCAAGACGTTTCTTTTTATCTGAATATAAAGTGCAATAGTGTGACAAAAAAAACTTTAGGGAGCATCACCCGTCTCCGACGGTTTCTTGTTATGGAAGTTATTGCACCTTATGAATATGTATCTTTTGCTTTCTGCTCCAGATCTCAGACTCTAAAGAATAGATCTGCATTTGATGAAACTAGATATATAGGATCTTGCATGAGTGGTCGTTTTGTATTGAATTTATTAAACAAGTCATCTAAAGATAGATAAAAAACGAGGCTTGCCGAGATTTTATCTTTATTTAGATGACGAGTTTAATAAATTCAATACAAAATGACCACGAATTTAAGATTCTATTTATAACATGACCAACAAATTTTCTTTTTATTTTATGCTCTTTTCACCGTTTATTCACATTGTAAAAGAGTTTTACTGAAGAAATCTGCTGGAATAATGACATCATTTCGTCAAAAAAAATGACGTCATTTCACAGTTATATATTTAGTGTAATAACACTCGTGTAATAAACAAAATTGAGCGTTAAGTTATTTCACTCCTGGAGCGTAGGTCATGTTATAAATGCAGCATACGTAATAGATGGCCTTGTTAATTTGTTAATATTTAATTGATTTTCAGGGAGTTGATTGCCCTTAGTCATTTCTAATTGATGTTAAGTTTCCATGCGAGATCTCAAGAACTGATGATCTAAATATGATAAAACTTTATATGCACTTTCATTTTGGGATGGACATGTGCATATTGTCTGGTCAATTTTTGTCAGAAAGGTATTTCCCTTGAATAATAATTCTTCATCCCGTTTAATCTCAAACATAATTGATCAAAAGAATGCAGATGACATTAATAGAAAACTAATATAGATTTAAAAGATCTTGATGCAACATATAGATTGTATTGGTCATTATTACATTGAAAGTTGTGTAAAATGACATCAAAACCTATAATTTTGTAGTTCAATCTGAATTCTATCATCAAGTTGGCAGTTCAGGTGTTACTTTCAAGTGAATCTTAACTGAAATGTGCATTTGTTAAATTACTGGATGTTGCTATGGTGCATTGCAACACCAAGCCACAAGTGCAAATAATAACAATAAAACTTTGATGATATTGTTTAACAGCCTTCAAAAGGAAATGAAAAAATGCATCAAAAGAACGATTTGGTACTAAGTAATTTATAGTTTGTGAACACAAGGTAGCTTGTGATGCTCCTTGAGAATATGGAGTAAAGTAATTGTATGCCATATTCGTCACAAGCTTACCGTAAATTATTTATTTCATTTGCATTAACCACTGCTAGGAGGTATATGTACATGACTCAACTTGTTGTCTTCAGATGTTGTGCATAGTGAAGGAACTGGAGTGCCTTGGTCTGGCTAGCTCGCATCATAGACACTACAACATACTACAAGAGAATGATCAGCTGCTACGTACCTCCATCCGTAAGTATGGACATCATGCAGGACCCAGGGCCTGGTATCACTAACATGCTTAGGTCAATATTCTGACTCAACTTTGATTTTTATACCCCCCGTAGGGTAGCATATAGCATTTGAACTGTCTGTCCGTCCATCCGCCTGTCAGTCCGTTGGTCTGTCAGTCCGTCCCGAAACTTTAACATTTGCCATAACTTTTGCAATATCTCATGGAGCTGCACATTTTGAGTGGGAAAAGGTCATGGTCAAGGTCATCCTTCAAGGTCAAAAGTCAAAAAATACAATCCAAGGGAAATAATAAGCTTTAAAAGGGAGATAATTTCTAAACCTGCCAAAT
This sequence comes from Dreissena polymorpha, assembly GCF_020536995.1. Taxonomy (NCBI): domain Eukaryota; kingdom Metazoa; phylum Mollusca; class Bivalvia; order Myida; family Dreissenidae; genus Dreissena; species Dreissena polymorpha. The sequence continues at coordinate 38,328,475 of NC_068355.1, read as the reverse complement.
GATATATTTAAAATTTACTTCAAAGCGGCGCAATAGGGGGCATTGTGTTTCTGACAAGCACATCTCTTGTTCGCTCGATTTGAGATGAGGTTGACATTTATTGCACTTTTTTTAAGATGAGATAAACAAATAAGTGGTATTTTAGCTTTCTTTTGTCACCAGTGTGTCAAAGGGACCTTGATAGGGTGTTCTGTTTCTTAAATATTCTAATTGAGAAACTAGGTTGTCATGTGTCCTTGACTCAAAATGGTTTTAACAACTCTATTATAATAGGAACAGTATGATTTTGTCATATTATAAAAGTTAGGAAAAACCACAAATTGTCAGCAGAGAGGTCATCATTAACCACCACAGGTCCTTATTATTTGTTCAGCTTTCTTTGCCTGCCTTAGGGTGTGTGTTGTTTTTTTAACATTCCATAAAGGATAAAATTAAAATTATTCCGAGTGTACCAAAATGGAAAAAAAGCAGCAATATCTCTATCACTAAAGAATAATTGGTGGTAACCCAATTATGTCTTAAGGAGTTATCATTGTAATGATAGTTCAATACTAGATTAATTTAGACTTTATAATATTTTCCAGATCTTTTGCAAAACCTTGAAGAAATCGGCCATCAGGGTCAGAATGTGTTTTCAAACATAGACAAGGTCACCCGGCAAGCAGAGGTCAACACAGATCATCCGGTGTTCGGTCTTAAGCGTGACCTCATTCGGTTGATAGGTAACCTTGTGTACCAAAACACAGCGAACCAGGACTTGGTCAGAGAGCTTGATGGAATTCCTCTGATTTTAAATAAAACCACCATTGATGCCAACAATCCGTGTATCCTTGCGTTTTATTTTAACGAGTATTCATTTTTTTTCCTCCCAGATTGTGGGTTATATTGGTTTTTTATGTTGGTCCTTTTTTGTCTGTATGTCCTTTTAAGATTATATCAGATCTATGGTATTCTATCAATGCACGGTTTGGAGTTCTCATGGAACTTGAAGAAACTGAATAAAAGGTGATAATTTAAAGAAAAACTCACCATCGTAACGTGTGTCTTGTGTATCTTGAACTTTGGGTAATAATACGGAGCTTCTTATTTGGGAGACAATTTTGGTGCTCTTATGAAATAAAAATGAATGTCCTCTTTTATATTTGCTCGTTTAGTCCAGCTATTATCACCATATCTTTACCAAATTTCATGAACATGTTTGTGGGAATAATATCTCAGCAATGTATGATAATCATTCAATCAGTTGTATTTATGAAAATGACAGTACAATATAACCATTTGTAATTTATGTTCACAATAATTTTGATTTTCAATCAGGGATAGAAATCAGTTGCTGCCCTTTCTCCTGGGGCAAATAGATTAAGGTCTGCACTTGTCATTTTCTAAATAGAGTTGTCTGTCTGGGCAACTAGCTTTTGAAAAAAGCGTGAGCAGTTTTATGGAAGTTAATCAAGTCATTTAAAAAGGGTGAAGATTCAGGCTCATAAAAGAGCATGATGCATTGAGTCGTGACAAATATTGTATAATTTTCTCAGATTTTGTTTTGTTGGTTCTGGGCTGCTTACTCTTTCGCCTGGAAAACAAAGTATAAGAGAAAGTTTTCCGTCAGGGAAACCTACCATAGAGAATTATTTCCTATCATTGTCAATGTCAGTCTGAAATTTTTTAAGGAGTAATTAAGGGAAATATCATCATATTAATTTTTATTTTAATGTTAGAGGCCACCCTGTAATAGTTGTTCCTAATTCTTAACTTATTGCTCAGTTATCAGCCAGTGGTCAATATTTGCGGCCCACAATTTGACAGAGGGCAATGAGAAGAACATATCGTACATTGCGGCGCTGAAAATGGAGGGTATCGCAAATAATCAGGTGTGTTATCAGTCTTTAACTTCATCTTAACCTTATACTTTGATATGAATGGACACAAATCCAGGTTCAAATGTGAGCAGAATTTTCATTGGTCAATATTGTGAGATTGATTATACTTTTGAACTTAACCTCTTTTCAAAAGATATGCTGTAAAAAATCAGGAAATTATGGATGTTCTACCCAAGAAATGGACTAAAGACAAAGTCTATCAATGTGTCCAGTAATGTGACTACCGGTAAGATACAAAGTGGAAGCTTAATCTAAGCACACAGTATTAAATGCCTATAAAAGTCTATCTCATGTTTTTACTGAAATTGTTTTATGTTTTACTGATTGTTGTCTATTTGTGTAGGCTCTACTGGATGAGTTGGGTATATCTGCTGAAGTTCAGGGCGACAAAGTGTTCGTTAAGAAGCAAAGAACTGAATAATAACCTTGGAGAATCGGACAAAATAGCTTTTATTGACTATAAAGACTAATGTGGCTTAGCTATCCAGAAAATCAGGACTTTATTCAGGACCTTATCTCTTAGGTCAAGGTCTTAATTAGAAGTCAAATGGTCTTTGTTTCCTCTATCTTTTTATCAATATACAATTGTTTACCTATTTTGAGTTTAAAGAGACAGTTAATAAGTTATGTACAGATGATGTGATATGACTCGATGTGTCTGGTCTGTAAAAAAAATTGTTAAATTGAAAATTAAAAAAATACCATAACATGTATATCAAAGCTTTGTTTAAATGGTTTTATAAGTCTGTATACAATTCTGTATGGTCTACTTACATGTACGCTCGATTAGCAATTGTAGACTTGTGTACTACATAAATGTATCCCGGGTACTCTTAAGTATATTTAAATGTTCACTTGGTATGGGAAATATAAAATGTGATTTGAATAGTCTCTGTGAATGTTCACCTCTCCTTGGATAAAGTCAGTAAAAAACGCATGAGGTCCAGAAAAAAAACAGAATATTGGCACTTGTGGCTGGTAAAACTTGAATACTAATGTTGATTGAAATCGCTATTTAAGGATTGTATAAAAAAAGATTGTAAAAGTATTTTGTATTAATTTTCATTTCAGCAAGTACACAGGTAAAGTTAAAAATAGTGAAACTGCTTGTAGTCTTGTCTCTTTAACAGAGACCAAACTGATCAAATAGTAACTAAATTGGCCATAATGATATTGCTTTAATATCGACAATGTAATGATATAACGTTTGTATAAACAGATAACATAACAAGATTTATTGGAATGTAATGAAATATAAATGTTTGATAATATATGTTCATATTATTTGTTTTCCATAATATGATTTGTAGTTAACCTACTGTGTATCAATTGTCCATTTACTATCTAAACCAAATTCCCCCGTGAAACGAAATTTTCACATGGTCCCAGAAGTGTCAAGTTTAGAGGGTGATTTATTGTTATGTCTCACCTCCGAGGAAGCGGTACTATATTGCTTTTCACTTGTAAGGATTACCGTTAGAACTTATGGCGGTTGTTGACCTTTTCAAGAACCGGACTCCATCACCATGTAATCATCACAACAGGATTCCATCACCATGTTATCATCACATCAGGACTCTTTCACCATGCAGTCATCACATCAGAACTCTTTCGCCATGCATTCATCTCAACAGGACTCCATCACCATGCAGTTGTCTCAACAGGACTACATCACCATGCAGTTGTCTCAACAGGACTCAATCACCATGCAGTCATCTCAACAGGACTCCCATCACCATGTAGTCATCTCAACAGGACTCCATCACCATGTAGTCATCTCATTAGAACTCCATCACAATGCAGACATCTCAACAGGACTCCATCACCATGCAGTCTTCACAAAAGAACTCCATCACTATGCAGTCATCACAACAGGACTCCATCACAATACAGTTACCTTAACAAGACTCCATCTCCACGAATTCGAGGTATAGGACTCTGCATCCGATGTCTCAATCCCGGTATTTCGTTTCCAGCGTGAGGGGGACAAAAGCATCGACAGTTCACCGGAACCATTTGTTACCAGTCCGCCTACTTCCGCTAGACGTCACTTCAACGTCTGAAACTGAAACGTCATACACGCATGAGACATCGGATGCTGAGTCCGATACCTCGAATTCGGTACTGTCGTCTGCAAGCAGTACGTCGAGGTCGGTGTATGTTCCACCACATAAGCGGAAGCCGGGTGAGCCAGGGTTATTACCGCGCAGAACAAAGCGCGCTCCAAAAACACCAGCGTGGATGCGCACAGGAGACTACATAGTGTAAAGTTCATATATCGCCTGTCAATCATGAAAATAAGTTGAATGTATTTAAACTAGCATTGAAAGATGTTCATTTCAGTATGTTTTCTGATTTTGAAATATGCTAGTGTACATTTTGTGTGTGATGGAAGTATTAAAATTTTATGCATTGTTGTCTCAATTTTCCTGTGCTTTATATAAGATCGGAGTTGCATTTTCGACGCTCCGAAGGTGCATTATCCTCCTTCGATGATTATACTCGTAATCAATAAATGATTTTACCGCGAGTTTTGTTTTCAATTTGATTGAAGCATATGTCGAGGACGACATCAAAATCGGAGGGCGGTAATATGTTACAGGTCAATTTTTATTAAACAGTAATTTATGCAGTTTATGAAATAAATATTAAACTAAACTGTGTTGTGTTGTTTTAGTGTTTAACCAATATATGTATATTAAGTTAATTTAAAACGTATTTCACGAGTATTCTATGGGAATATAAATTTAGTCAGTTGTTTATTCGGTCATTCGATGCTTTACTTTCAAAGATTCCACATCTTTGATATATTAATGATTTTTAACCAGGTTTTTAACCAGGTTTTCCGAAGGAAAAAACTGGTTATTAGATTGGCGAATGCGTGCGGGCTGGCTGGCTGGCGGGCTGGCTGGCGGGCGGGCGGAACAAGCTTGTCCGGGCCATAACTATGTCGTTCATTGTCAGATTTTAAAATCATTTGGCACATTTGTTCACCATCATTGGACGGTGTGTCGCGCGAAATAATTACGTCGATATCTCCAAGGTCAAGGTCACACTTTGAGTTCAAAGGTCAAAAATGGCCATAAATTAGCTTGTCCTGGCCATAACTATGTCATTCATTGTGAGATTTTAAAATCATTTGGCACATTTGTTCACCATCATGGGACGGTGTGTCGCACGAAAGAATCACGTCAATATCTCTAATGTCAAGGTCGCCACGACTAAAAATAGATTTAAAAAAAATACAAAGGGGGTTAATTTTTTTTGTTCATTTCAAAAGTTCAGTTTGAGTTTTCTCCCTTTATCAGATTTTTTTTCACAATGAAAAACCTGGTTTTGTGACAATTTTGTCCCTATTAATTAATCATTAATAAATATATATTTCAGCTAACTGTGTCTTGTATTTTCATTATGTTTCGTTGTTTTAATTATATATTGTATTGCTTGTATTTTAATGATCACCGTCGGATCATGCATTACTTGTATTTTTCTATTATCAATAGTGTTGTTAGTGAGATTCTATGCTTTACTTTCAAAGAGTCCACATCTTTGATATATTAATGATTACTTTACTGTACAGATGCGCAAATATTGTAGTAAGCTCGTGTTTACGCATATCCCCTCCCCGCGATAAGCATGTACTTGTCTCGTGTTTGGCCCATATGCTTCCCAATGGACTTAATAACCACAACTCGAAAAGACGGTCCGGTCGTAATTAATGTAAAAATGCGGTAAAATGTCCGGATGTAGTAGGATGTTGGCAGACGAAATAGATAAGATAATTAACATTGAAATTTCTGATTCTTACAATTTTTCACTGAGCAACTTTTTGTCTTCTTAGAATTGTTCTATTAACATTTTCAGGGAATTTTTTTAGACCATTTTTAGTGAAAAAACGCTCTTAGAAAATAAAACAAATATCTTTTGTTAAACAATTATATTATGGCAAAAGCTTTAACGTTTCATATACTGACGGGATAATCGCGTGATAGTCTAAATGGCGACGTTTATGCCAAGGCAGTTTTTACCGTTTTGTACCCTTTATCACTTGTATTAATTTTTCAAATGCCGCTCACTTTCCAGCTATATCAGCAAAAAAGAAACTTGCGTTTATTTCGTATTAATATTCACTCTATACCTCGACTTTACTCGCTGCGAAATTTCTTAGCGGGATGACTACTACTTTTACTACTAGCAACAGCAGCAGAAGCAGTAGTAATAGTAGGAGGAGAAGGAGGAGGAGCATTAACAGCAGTAGCGATAGTAGTAATAGTAGTAAGTAGTAGTAGTGGTGGTGGTAGTAGTAGTAGTAGTAGTAGTAGTAGTAGTAGAAGTAGTAGTAGTAGTAGTAGTAGTAGTAGTAGTAGTAGTAGTAGTAGTAGTAGTAGTAGCAGTAGCAGTAGCAGTAGTAATAGTAGTAGTAGTATTAGTAGCAGTAGTAGTAGTAGTAGAAGTAGTAGTAGTAGTAGTAGTAGTAGTAGTAGAAGTAGTAGTAGTTGTAGTAGTAGTAGTAGAAGTAGTAGTTGTAGTAATAGTAGTAGTAGTAGTAGTAGTAGTAGTAGTAGTAGTAGTAGTAGTAGTAGTAGTAGTAGTAGTAAAAGTAGTAGTAGTAGTAGCAATAGTAATAATAGGAGAAGTAGTAGTAGTAGTAGTTGTTGTTGTTGTAGTAGTAGTAGTAGTAGTTGTTGTAGTAGTTGTAGTAGTAGTAACGCACTCTGATTTTTTTTACTGCACCGCTCTTTTTTAAATTGTACGCCGCTTTTATTTAGTTTTGCAATACTCTTTTTTTTTTTATCTCGTGGCCATGACATAGCTTACTCGTGGCAACGAGATAGAAAAAAGAGGAGAGCAATTTAAAAAAAGAGAAGCACCGCTCTTTTTTCAATTGTACGCCGCTTTTATTAAGTTTTGCACTCCTCTTTTTTTCTATCTCGTGGCCACGACATAGCTAACTTGTGGCCACGAGATAGAAAAATAGGAGAGAAATTTAAAAAAGAGAAGTGAATGTCACCTCTATGCCACCGTAATCTCGTCGTACCGGTATTTGATTTTAAGATAACATACTTTGCAATGTATTTATTAATGGGGTACGTTACTTGAAAAAAAAACATATAAATAATTGTCTTGTTTCTTGCAGAAGACCTTCGAGTTTTTTGACAGGGCTGTACTATCGTTAAACTTTGTGATGGAAAACATTTACCTTGCGATATGGGGCGGCAAGTGATGGGGTCAAATAACAGTATTTTGATCTGAATCTGCAAATTATTTTGCATATTATTTGAAATTATTTTACTAATTTGAATAATGATTGAAAACTGCAGAATGTGTGCTCAAAATTATAACGTGCATGTAATATTTTGCGTATGTAACGAAGTCGGAAAATATATTAACAACAACACAACAACAACGAATTATACCTCTCTGAATAAATGAACATGAAGCGATCATTACTGTATAATTAATAGTTTTAAAACAAGAAAAACTAAGATATAACTTTGACCTTAGCTTCGAAACGAAAAAGGTCATTCAGCCTCGTGAACAGTAATGATGTTATGATAAGGATAATTAAACAAGGGCATACATAAACGCCTAGCGAAACAGAAATAACATTAACATCCTGGCATTTACTTACTGCAAAACACCAAGCTCCCTTGATACATATTTCTGTTTTTCCGATTGATATAGGATGGTTTGCAATATTTCATCACTTTCATTTATGTGTACTTATTCTATAAAAAAAAAACTTTTCTTTTTGATAGCCTTTTAGATTTTTATTCAGTCAACTGTTCCTTAAACATTTATTTCGTCAGAAACTTCCCGGTATCTTGCCAATGGACTTTTAATGCCGTCGGTGCTCTCGTTTATATATTAGAAGTAAAAGTTGGAACATTTTTTACAACATTTAAAACGAAAATTGTTAAAATCATAGACCGTTTGTAGGAGGATTATTTACAACTGTTTTATTGTATTTCTGATGAGAAAAACAGTATTCAATAGACCCTTTTCACATTCCCATCATCGAGTTTGGTAGGAGTTGCCGCCCTTGTTGAAACTAATCGAGGACGAGCATGACGATGTAGAAGCTGGAATTACCTCTTATTTGGGACGATACTTCAGTAGTCACATTATGCCCTGTTTTTCTGAACTCTATTAAAATGTAAAATGCGTTTGCCAATACACGCCGGGTATGCGAATACTTCGTTTACGGATGGCACTTCACTAACAGAGAACAACAAACGCCACGCGCTAGAGGCAAGTTCCTCTGTTTTATTTAAAGTTATATCCTAAAGATTAGTTTTTAAGACAAGACACATGGTCGAGTTGATAAATGGTGTATCCTTTTGTATTGGGAATACACAATTTCACGGAAGAATGGAACAGTTTTGCCAAAAAAATAGAAAATTTGATCGGAAAACAGCATAAACTGGATGAACAGTAAACATTTTAACAAAATAAAACTACTTGGAATTATTGCAAGAAATTTTTTGCTATTCCAGCATGTAGAGTAATCACTGTGCTTCAAATACTGAAATTTTGATAGCATTCAATGAAATATAAACAAAGATAGTACATTTTGTAATAGGTGGCATACATAAAGTTGCAGCCACTTTGTTTACCGATAAAGGGCACTTCAGATTACGGAGACTTTCAACAAAGCGGGCACTCTAATAACTGAGTTTTATCTTCTACCTCAAATGCATTTATTTATATTATGGCTATTCATACGAAACATTTTTAAAATATATTTTTCAAAAATCACATGACTATTAATTTATACTATGTTTATTATAATTGCAATTTTCAAATAAGATAATATTTATTATTAAATAAATGTGTACGGATAATGCGAATCAACACAATCGTGTTTAATTTTACTTATAGCAGGGCTCTAGATAACGGTAGTGAAGGGGTCTTTATGACGCAAATACACATTTGTTCTTCATAAAATCCTATGTCGGTTGTGCTTATTTGAATCGCATCATCAAGACGATACTTATGCGTAGCAACACAATTAAAAAGAGAATGGTAAAACTCCCTGTATTTTGAGCCCTGCTTATAGGGAGCACTTCCCTTTACGCAACGCTAACGTTTGCTCGAAGTGCGATTCACCTGACCCTAAATCACTGTATTGGTTGAGTTTTAAGAATCACGGTTAAAATTAAATCGTAAAATCAACTGATTCTGGAAAAAAAGGAATGCGTACATAAAATGTTTAAATGTCATATTATGGAGTCAGTACTTAGTATACCCACACAAACGAAGTTTAGGGTACTATATTGGATAGAACTTCATATGCAGCATGTGTTGTGTTTATATTAAAAAAAAGACGGATATGCATAATTTTTACACCACTATCGTGTGATTAAATCAACCCCGCCCGTTCTTTTATTGCTATTTTCGTTTATTGGCATTGAGCCAAAAAGTTCCAATAGAATTTCGAACCTGCATCGCTGCTGATATTAATCTCTGAGATGCAGTTTAAGCAGAGTGATTATTCATGACATGCTATCTAATATAAAAGAAAATAGCCTTAGTACCTTCATTTGGACATAAAGATAAATGCTTTAGATCAACCGCTTAGAACGTAATTTAAAATATATGGTCATATAGATTTTACTCATTAGACATATCCAATTTGTTTAACATTTATCTTTCACATTTATACCAAATCATAATCATATTTCAAAGGGATAAGAACATGCTTCGGTTAATCGTTTTTTATTTGCGTACTAAGTACATACATTTTTATTTATTGCCTGCTTACTTTAACAGTATTCCACAGCGAATTCTGCATTTTTGATTCAAAAAATACGAGTGTGTTATATCTGGAAAAAAAGTGTCTAGATGTCAGGAAACGAAGTGCCATTGTTTTTTAGATGATCGGTAAACGAAGTGCAGATGAAAAATGTGCATGCGACTCTTAAAACATTTGAATTTTCTCAAATACATTAGTAAACTAAAATGTAACATGTTGTAACATTACTGGATATATTGATCTTTTATTTCGAATAGTAAGCACGTTCTTGATTTATTTCCAAGTATGTTTATTTTGTTTAAATATGTACTGATCATTCAATTCATGCTGATTATCGATGAAATTTTATCTTTTTTTTTTTAAATAATTCACCGTTTTTCCGCGAATTTCTTTCTTCGCAATACGAAGTGCTATACCATTAATCACCCAAACAATGTTCTGTGTCTAAAAACCAAATAAACAGAACATAAATACAAAAAAGCTGAAGAACTCACCTCTCGCGCGTGGCGTTTGTTGTTCTCTGTAAGTGAAGTGCCATCCGTAAACGAAGTATTCGCATACCCGGCGTGCAATATGACCCCCGTAATTTTGCCTATTGTTTTCTTCGCAACAAAGTTGTGGCGGTGCTGTTGTTTTATAACGGTCCACGTTCACGTTGTGCGCTCGAGTCAAGCTGTTTATCTGTGTGACATGGATGTGCATCGTTTTTATCTAAGTACTCATATAATTGTGCATCGCATTTGGTATCATTTTTATCAATGATATCGCAGATGTATGCTGTATGCTGTTGCGTGTCTGTTGTATTTTTGCAGTCATAAAAACTATGTATATTTTAATTAAAGTTGCGTTAAAAAAAATATAAGGATTTAAAAAGGATTTAAACATCTGTGTACATCTCATAGGGTTAAATTATATATCAATTCAAATGCACAACCCTTTGAGTGTTTATTTAGGCATTAACAATCAAATTTTAATAGAAATTTGAACAAATTTGCATTTTGCCTTAAACCCATAATTATTCCTACCCATTTAAGATACGTCGCTATGTTATTGCTTAACCTTGAGGAAGTGGAGTTCATAATCGTTTACCGGCTATATATATTATAGATAACGCATGCAAACGAAAGTACAGTGTTCTATTTTCGGAAATTGAAAAGTGTACACAAGTATTAACATTATTACGCGTTACTGGAAACAGTTATTATAAACTATAATATAAATATACTATAAACACAAACAAGGAAGCATAGCGGTGACGGGATATAAGACCTAAAATTAATGTATTAATGGTCGTTTAAGGCCTACATCTAGTAGTGAGCAAAACTGGTCGAACATTTACTAGCCATAGTGTGTTAAAGTATTTCTGTTCAACGGCATTGCAGATTTTGAAAGATAAACACAGTGCTTATCCTGACAAGGAGTCCGCAATGAAGATAACGTATTTTGATTTGTAAACTTGCTTTAATAGTTACATCGGTCAAGGTTAAAAATAATGGCCGATTCCAACGGCTCACACGGTCTGCTAGAGGTGAACTGTCGACCGAACTGGCCCCGGTGGACCTGCATGGCGGGAAACATTTGTGGACTCTGCAGCACGGCCATATGGTTCATAGTTCTTCTTCCGCAAGTCTGGAAAAACTTTCGGCGGAAATCGGTTCGCGGCTTAAGCGTTTTGTGGGCCACCGCCAATTTCACGGCGTCCCTCATAAACGTGTTTTTCGTCTTTCGGTACTTGAAGTTGCCACTGTATTCGCAAATCAGCGCCGTATATATGCCGGTTTTGGAGTTCGTCCTTCTGCTTCAGTTCTGGATATACGGGACCCACAAGCGGAAGTTTAAAATTGTGTACTCGACCGTGTGCGGTCTTATATGGGGTGCACTTATTGTCGTTGAGCTTCTACTTCCTGTTCAAGATTTTGCAGAGTACGCCGCCATCACGCTTTGGTGCATCGAGACATTTCCGCAGGTCATTATAATAACATTCCGTCACGCTTTGGTGCATCGAGACATTTCCGCAGGTCATTATAATAACATTCCGTCACGCTTTGGTGCATCGAGACATTTCCGCAGGTCATTATAATAACATTCCGTCACGCTTTGGTGCATCGAGACATTTCCGCAGGTCATTATAATAACATTCCGTTGATGTCATTCCAGTACACCGTAGTGTAAAACATGCTCTTTTTATTATTTGTGTTTCTTATCTTCTTTTTTATCTAAGGTCAGTGTATGAACTTAATGTACTGAAGTTGTGATAGTTGAAACAAAATTAACTATGTTTACATACTTCGGAAAATTAATTTACCAGTACATATGTTATTTTATAAGGTTTGAAGGTCGTATTAAATGTTTAAAAAATGTATTAAATATAAATTGTATGACGTAATAAGCATTTTGTTTATTTGACTTTGTTGAGTGTGGGCTATGCTGACTGGTCCATTATAATCATATGTTTCGCTCCGTTAAGCTAAATCATTATATTTTTTACCTAAAACCTTTCTTATAAAGTAGTTTTCTTTAAAATCGTTCACATATTCTGTATCACACCGTATCTTCAGGTCGTAGTTGTAGTGTTTATTTTGGCACTGATACACACATCATGGTAAAATACAAACAAATAGATGCATACTTACAAATACTGATGAATGACTAAGTAATACATGGCATAATATAACAAATAAAAGATCAAATAAATAAATAATAACCATGAAATGCTAACCATTGCCAGGGATAACACACACAAATGAAAATGATTTCACTTATTTCCATTGTGGTCCCAGATATTGACAGCATGCCACAGAAAGTCATGTTACTTGTATCAATGGTAATTACCATGTAAGCACAAAAGTACTAGTTCAGTTAGGAATGCTTAATGAGATCACATTGTATATATCACATGTTTATGAGTATCACATTTGATGTTGCATCCCAGATGTGTCAGTCATACTTTAATGCAACTACTTTAAAGACATTACATATTATTTAAAATATACAATTATTTAAGATCAATATGTAGTAAAGTAAAACATGGTCATTTTATAACTAAAATTGGAATAAAACAGGTACAATAATTAAAACCAAGTTAAAATGACTGATAAAATCAACTGGCCATTAAGTGGGTTTTGATGGCTTGCTTAAACGAGTGGGAAGATTCGAACCGTAATTGATAAGTTCTTAAATGAATCATAGTTTAAGTTTTGTTTGAATATCTTATTAAATAGACCTTTTCAGATATGTTCATATTTTTGAAAATATCATTTAATTAATTTACTATAAAAAACTGTAATGTTTGGAAAAGTTTAAATAATAAGAATATCGAGGGACAATTAGTTGCCTGCTCTGGGGATCGAACTCACCACGCACGCGTTGAACCTGAAATAGAGCTAAAACCCAGTGTCTTTATACGCATTTTTTTATTTCTCTAATATATCGATGAAAAGCGTTACAAACGTTTATAATTCTTACAATATCGAATGACGATTGCCAATTATATAAACGAACACTTGTTTCTAACAATGTTCGTATTCAGGAATGTTATTCGCTTGTTAAACTTTAGTGCATACTTGATTTTTTTTAATAAATGACATTTTTAATTGTCATTTTGTCAAACTGTGAAAAGTCCCTTTGAACTATGTTTCCAGGTGATTCTCAACATGAGGCTGCAGTCGACGATTGGTCAGGCTACTGGATCCGTGTTGATCGCTATGATCGGTAAGACGACGGATTTCCTAGCTACCAACGGACTCGTGATGCCCCTTCAATACGTCGTCATGTGCTACTTCTCGACGGCGGTCGCCTACATCAACGGTCTGCAAGTCGGCTGGTACTTCGACGTCGAGGAAGTAACTAATGCGGAGAAGATCGACCGCTCTGAAAACCGCATGGATTCGCAAATCGAGCGATACGTTACCAACTTGGAGGAAGCGGATACTGTAAAGAGAACGTCTCCGTCGCCCCCACGCAGGGCCGTTGCGGTTATTCGCATCGCCTTGCTTGCATTGTTGACAGTTTTGTCTCTCGGTTGTGTGATAGGGTTCTGTTTGAATCTGAATTCATACTACGGTCTTTTCGCGCCGCTATCTGTGGCCGCGGTGTTGATAGTGGCACAATTGCATTTAGTTTATTGTAGAAGCTCCTCGTTTGACATTAATCTAGAAACTGTCAATTAATCATTTGAATAGTGGCCAGCATTTTCAATTTTCTAAGAAACTAGTCAATAACATGAACACTTTACATTTATATTTCAGTTTTTCCGTATATTAATGTTTTGCTATGTATCTTGACGTAGAAAAACATGCAGGTAATTAAATTGTCATATTTTGAATTTGAATAAATATCTAGATATTAATCGCTTTATGTTGTAGATACGACTAGAATGGCATTTACATGCATGTATTTTTAATTATTTAAAAATACCCGATATTACTTTCAGTAGCAATAATCTGTTTTCGCTGGATGTACATCCATGCTCCAATAAAAAAGTCAACTAAATACACTTGGGGACTTTTCTAACGCATCACTTTTCAAACTTGAATATCTCAGTAATGAGTAAAGATATTGATTTAAAATTTTACATACAATCATTTGACTACATTCTATGCAAGCTCACAATAAAATCATTCATCCGTGACGATTGGACGCTTTAGCACGTGGGTAGGTGTGGTTCCATATTTTTTGCACTTGGAAACGGTGAAACGCGATATAATTCTAGTTTTATTTCAATTAGTTATTTTAGGTGGGTTCTTACACAAGGAAAACATAAAGTGAATTTACAAAACAATATAGCTCGTATGAATATTCAGTAGCGCACTTTGCATTTTGCAGGATACCTTCCCCACTTGCTGAAGCGTCCAATCGTCACAGATGAATGATTTTATCGTTAGCTTGCACATAATGTAGTCAAATGATCACATGTGCAATTTTAAATAAAAAATATTTACTTATTACTGAGATATGTAAGTTTTGAAAGTGTTGCGTTAAAAAAGTCAACAAGTGTAGTAAAACGCGATATACATGTTATTCCAATTTAATTTTAATTTCATAATTCTAGGTGTTTTTTTACTTATGAAAAACATAACATAAATTAAAGAAAAACAATATGGCTCGTATGAATATTCAGGAGCGCAACGGCTCAATCGGCATGTTGCAATTAAGCCGGTCAGTTATTCGGACGTGTATGTTTATTCGTTTTACTTTTCACATTGTTATTATATACGTGGTACGAGTTTGCGAATTTGACTTTTAAAGAGACGTTTATAATTTGCTAAGTTCGATATTTTGTTGTTTTTCCATTTCAATTAAAAAAATTCAAGAATTATCATATATGTGATGAATTATTCTTGGTCCAAATGTCAACACAATTCGTTCAAAAATAAGTGAGCTATATTGATATGATTACGTGATGCGTTGGAAAAGCTAGTCTCCAAGTGAATATATATATATGGGTTTCATAAGCTAAAAGGTTTCCTAATGCGCCAGACTTGGTGACCCTTAGACGAATTTCTGTTAACTATATAATACTAAAAGCGACGTAAAGGAAGTATCGCACATCGCAATTGCCCCGTGCTATCTGCCATGTCAGGTGCGATTTGTCGTTGTTTTAGAGGCCTTCAACTGATAAGTTGCTAACTATATAACATAACGGACCGCAAGTCGGTCGATGTGTGTCATTTCCCACAGACACAAGATATGAAGTGGAACAGTGTTGTCGCATGCTGTTACGTTTTAGTCTGTTTAAAATTGTTTTGGTTTGGAAATGTGAGTTGTAAATAGATTTATAATTTATTCAAAAACGTTTTTTCTTTCTGACAATCTGTTTATTGCCGATCTTTGCAATATTCAGTTGCGCGGATTATTAATTATAATTACACTTAAATCTGTCAATCTGCAAACGCTCTTGCAATGAGTGCGTCGTGGAATATGAAGGACATTCCTATGTTCGAATTGTACAGGAACATAAATATCGACCCCAATCCTTTCACCATCGTGCCTGGCGAAGATGACGACGACGACAGCGATGATGATACGGTTTTCAAGTTTCCACCACCGGCGAAGTACCGACAAGGTATTAAATATAAGAAGCATTGGCCTTGTTATGCAGTTGTGATTTTACTTACATTTCGACTGAGTCCCATATAAGATACTGCTGAAACATTTTGTTCGACACTTGTTTTATGGTGGGGCATTTGGGCTTTGTGACTTACATTTAATATTTGATGGGATTAAGCAGTAATTTAAGGATAAATCGTTACAATCTATTGGTATAAAGGGTTGAAAGTTATTAAAATGCCATTACAATATGCTTGCTAATATAATGCTCAATCGATGACTGTCCGTTTGACGTGTAAACATGTTATTATGTAGTGTAACCTAAATAATATGGTGTTGAATCGCCTTTAGCACAATTATTTCTTCCCAAGATGGCGGACTGTTAAGTTAGCAGTCCATATGAATAAAGCAAGCCGTTTTTAGGTATTTATAGACCGAATGATAATTGCATTTGTTACTGAAACTTTTCTCTGCTGGTTAAATAGTCGATGTGAAGATTATTTTGCAAAGAACGCAATTTTATACATTCGTTTGGCATTTGATTGATGAATGTCAGAATGAATGAATGAGTAATCGGTCAAGTCTGCACCGGTGTCAAACTGGTGTAAGGTCTTTTCTCCTCCTGGTCTTTTCTCCCCCTTGGACATTTCTCCCCCTAGTCTGTTCTCCTCCTAATACCCTAGTCTTTTCTCCCCCCAATACATATATTTCATACTTGGGGGATTAATCTGCTGTTTGTAACACCTCTATTGATATTCTTGATTAGTCACTGATTGAATTATCAATAGAGAAAAGAAGTTTATCATTTTTTATTTAATAACATCAAGTCATTTAAATGTTGAGTTGTTAACTTATAAACTAAAACAGAAACTTAAAATAAAATAAAATGTCACTATATTACTATTTCTTTCATAGTCTTATAGACTTACAACAAAATTTAATTAAAAATAACACCAGCGCTTCCGTTAGCTTTTAAAAGTTGGAAGTCCTGACTTCCAAACCTAAAATTTTGGACGTCCTAGACATATATTTTGAAGTCCCGATTTAGACTATTAAATTCCTTCTCAAATGATCGCGCACGCGAACGAATTTTCGAGAATTGATTATTTGTTTGTTTATTTCCAAACTGTATTTTAAGATTTTTTTTCATCGCAAATCAGGCGATCGATAGACAATTTTTTTTTATCACCAGAGCCGATTTGTCATCGCATTGGCGATCAGGCGATGGGTTAATTTTGCAGACTGCTTATTTTCAATTGCGTATAATCAAACGTGTTACCCGAAATCATTTCCAGATTTTATTATTCATGGAAAGTTACGAAAATTCTAGCAACAAATAAACATTTCTCGTGTATTTTGGTGAACAGGTGAAAATCATGCGAAAATTAAACTTCATGTACAACATAACGTCATTCTTCCTCGGGGAAAGCGTTGGCTAAAATATTTGGTTGCTGAATAAAAACTTCATAACGCAGAGGTCGCTAATATTATTGTATACAGCTTCACTTGGGGTCTGCGTCAGGGATCATATTTTTTCGGTTTTGTCGGTCCTAGACGGATTGGGGTCATGAAAGACCGATTGAAAATCCCAAACAGTCGGTCCGATTCTATTTGCTATTAAAATTCTCATGTCATGAAATCGATTACACAGTGTACATGCTAACACACCCTTATGACATTCTTATCTGGATAAGATGTGATAAACCATTCGCTGCAGTCTCTTAACCGGTCAGGACCGATTTATTGCACGTCAGACCAAGAACCAAAAACTTGTGAACAGCGGATTAAAGACGCATCCGAAAAGACGCGTCTGAACGCACACGCTGTAACTAAACAAAACATGCCGATACATTTTCCACCAGCGTAATAATCCGTTAATATAATTATGAATGAAAGTCGTGGATCTGATCGACAGAACAGCCGAAAGTTATTTTTATGGGCGGTACTTCACATAAAATAGTACACAAGGAAAATAATATACATTGAATAAATCTTTAGTAAAACCGTGTTAGAATCGAAATAATTCGTGTACTTTATACTTGTTGTTGAATAACTCACGACCGGAAAATTAGATGCGTGGTTTCAAAAGCTTCGCTCTCGTGATTAAATCCCTACGCATCTAAACTATCGGCCGTGGGTTATTTGACAACACATTGTTTATTAAATATTTGGTTGTTGTTGTCAGTAGCCAACCTACGCACAGACGTTTGTTTGGTTCAGTGCATGTTTGTAAGCTATTATCGAGTCGACAACAATTTAAAACATCGGTATAGACTTATACAGATTAATAATATTGACAACTTTGAAAAAAGTCTGATAAAACAGCACACGAAACAACAATGAAATACCAAATGATAAAACCAGTTGAGAAAACTGCCTAAGGGAATTTTACTTGTACATGTATTATACCACCTTCATGAATGGCAAAATCAATGGTATATATTTTAACGTAATTTGTCATGATTTCGGATATACATTTTGGGATACTTTTCCCCATTTATATCCGGACCGATTGATGTTGCGAGAAAATATGATCCCTGGTCTGCGTGTATTCGACTGCCTGAGCGCCGATCGGCTGATGCACTTACCAAGAAGACTTTGATTGACAGCTGGAAAAATCAATATTGGCCACTCGCTGAGAAATTCACAGTAGCTCTTAGGCGGAGTTAATGGTCTGAATAACCCGATTATCTGTTGACATGTGTACGTGTTGTGTATAAGAAAATAGCGTACATGCGGATTATCAGACATCCAAGGGACTTCCACCATTTGCATAATGGACGTACGACTGCCGTTTTCGGGCGTAATTTACGCCCGGACGTCCACTAACGGAAGCGCTGTAACACTACTCACTGAATACGCAATAACAACATTTATTGGTATAACTTAATTGCTCCTTCATTAAACATTCAGACATTCTTCAATCACATACATCATTTTCTCCTACCTAAATATACAGATAATTAAAAAAATGTTGGGAGGAGAAATGTCTAGGGTTTAGGCGGAGAAAAGACCAGGGGAGAAACGTCCACGCGGAGAAAAGACCGGAAACTGTCAAACTAATATGATCTAAGCACAACATTGCAACTGTATTTTCATCTTTTATAAACCAAGAAAGAAATCCTTTAACCCTGTTTCCTTTTTATTTACTACATTTGTACAAGGAAACACAGTGCTCCAGTTAGGATTTGAAAACGGCAGGGGGGCTTTTTGTCAAAAGGGCACTTTCGACGCGCAGTATTTTGTCAAAAGGGCACTTTCGACGCGCAGTATTTTGTCAAAAGGGCACGTACGAGTGCGCGGGTGTTTCTGGAATGCTTCCAATTGCATGTTAATTTATATGTTATAAATAATTGTATTATTCCCATTATAATTAAACCATTCAAATATAATGTCTACAATGAGGATTAAAGTAATTACAATGTAATAAGAGATTTATGAATAATCATATGTAAAAAAAAATTATTTTTTTTTTTTTTTAGGGGGGGGGAGGGGGGGTGCAGGGCGGAGGTTCGGGGGGGGGGGGGGGGGGGGGGGGGGGTAAGGCGGAGGTTCAGGAGGGCAGGGTGCGGCGCCCTTTGATTAAGGCCTAGCTGGAGCACTGTGTATCACAAGGATTTAAAAAGCTGGAGTCCTGAGAGTGAGACTCTTACTTGAAAAAAGTCCCAAGGGAGAATGTAAGAGTAACAGAAGGAGCCCTGTTGAATATTCTATGTGTCTATACATATATTTTCCTTAATTTACTTAGATTTTGTATGTGCCAATTGGCAATCAGGGCTCACAAAAAAAAATTATCAAGCGTTTTTGTACGCATAAATTTGACAAATGACTCTTGTTGGAAACAAAATTGAGAGTCCACAGGATGCACGTTTTTGCATAACTGGGGTTTTCAAGTCAATCCATGACCAAACAATACCTGTAAAGCAACCTATTTAAATTCAAGCCAACAAAATTTATTTCTTCACACCTGTTTAAAATCCAAGTGCAGTTAATGTTTGATAGTTTTCTCACATCCCTGTATAGAGAGACCCCTGTATAATGTTATTCTTCATTTCTATTTAAACCTTTATTATACATGTACTACTCCTTACTTCAATGTCCAGTTTTAATGTGCTTGTGATACAATAAACATACAGAGTAACCCCTGTATAAGGCAAACAACAGGGTCGAAGCCACAAACGCACATAACAGGACTGCGTGTATATACATTTATATATGTATAGAATTAATAAATACAAATAACTGAGCCCTTTAGAGAAGGTATTTAGTAAAAACTGGAAGACATCAACATGCTTTGAAAACTATTTTCACTTGAAAATTATTAAACATGTATTTATGCATTGATATTAAACTAGTTGCTTAATTATTATTTCTTTCAAAATATTCTTTTTTCTGTATTCTCTGTCCGTACTATAATATTTTCTACTGCTGGCAGTAAAATCTAATTTGAGGTAAGTAATGAGTTGGATCAAGCAACTACAATCTAAATAGTTTCGCAGATTGAATAGATAAACACAGTGACAGCTTTAAAAATATAGTTTCAAAGAATCTCAAATTTATTATTTACATTTAATTTATCACACCTTTTTGCACTTTTAGGTATTGGCTTTACACCAAGCTATCCCAGACACACCTCAATACCATCCGAGACCTATCAGCAGCCAATTGACTCACCTGTGTTTTACTCAGACGGAGAAATGGCGGACGAACCAGGACACAAAGCAATGTTGTACTTTCTGGAGATCTTAATGAACTCTGGACAACCTTTGACCATCAGTCAACTGGCTGGTAGGTTTGGCAGTAAAACCTTCACATCAGACATGAGACAGGCATGTGGGGGCAACGAATCAGGCTTGAAGAAGTTTTTGCTGAAATTTCCGTCTTTGTTTTGTGTCAGCGGAAATTTGGTAAGCTTGAACGACGGAACGGCTAATCTTGGGAAGAATTTTCGTGAAAGCAGTCCGGCATCAACAACATCGGATGTTTCTGTAGAGACAGAAGCTGTGCAATATTTTCGAGCCAAGATACTAAAGAAAGGTGAAAAGTGGCTTCCAGTTCTTAGCCTTGCAGGTCATCTTTCTCAAGCTTCTGCTGATATAAGAGAGTGTGTTGGCCCTCAAAACGAGTTCAAGCAATGGTTAGAGAGGCACCCTCTTATTTTTGACATTCGTGGCGACCTTGTCGCCTTAAAAGATAACATCAACTACAGTGTTGTGAACCCATCCGAGTCACTAGATTTGGACGATGTACAGTTCAATCCCAACCAACGTTACTCAGTAGGCGATGGACCACGGTTTTCTGACTCACAGCCGAGAACACCAAAGCTTAAGAGACGCCCGAAATCTATCGAGATCCCACCTAATTCTCCAAAACCATCACTAAACAGAACGCCGTCTTTTACCATGCAAAACCTATCTACTCCTCTTAGTGCCAAGTCGGGGCCGGCAACTATGACAGCCAACGAGTATAAAGCTGTCATGTTTCTTAAAGGCATTATTGAAAAGAAGGGTGACATGAAGTTAAATGGACTCACTGGGCATTTTAGTCAGGCACCAGAAAGTCTCAGAAATACCATCGGCTGGAGTAAACCAGAACTAGAGAAATTTGTCTGCAGTCATCCAAACATATTTGTCATCTCAGAAGATGAGACTGTATCTGTTATAAAAAATGCCAGGCTGAATGTCATAATAACTGGCAGTCGACCGTCCTCTAACCCAGCCAAAGCAGGAAAGCAAGGCAAAGGAAGAGTTTATCATGTTGCAAAACTTTGGGGTATTATCGACTTGGGCAAACATGAGCATGTTTTCATTGACAGAACCATATTTGGTAAGCAGATTGATGACCTGAACAAGTTGCTGACAGTGGGGGAAATGGTGTGCTTCGATTCGATACCAGCTGCAAAGGGTAGTCGAGCAAGATGGCGTGCAACAAAGGTCTGGAAGGAGCACGAATCCATCGAAGATTTAATTGACAAAGTCACAACCCGGCTGGGCTACCCATTTGGAGATTCTCTACGAGAGCCCATGACGCCAAACAGTCCAATGCCTATAGCAAATATTGACGAGGAAATTCGAAGAATGATTCCAGAGCTGAACGATTCTAGCGTCATCCAATCACCGGTAAATGTGGGTGGCATCAAATACTCGTTTTCGGACGCTGCACCCAGTGGAGCTGGAGTGGTACCCGTGTGGAATTTCGGGCATCAAGAACTTTCCGCAATGCGGGACATTGATGACCTTGACCTGAGCGATGATTCGCAGTCTGAGGGCCCCAGTCTTTCCATGGTGGCAGAGAAATATTACATGAACAGGTCTGTGCTCAGCGACACCCCAAAATTTGAAAACATGGCATCGGAAAATGGCATTGACAGTAAATCTTCTGGTAAGAAAAGTAAATCAATCGGATGCCAGACTATTGTCACGGGTGAGGTTCTTGCAACTCAGCTGTTCCATGAAGATATGTAGGTGTTTTATTCTTGTTTTGTTGTTTGTATGGTAACTTTTTTGTAAACTAGGCCAGTAGGGACAGATATCCTTACATGAAAACTGAAGTGGATTTATAAAACATGTAAAATCTTTTTTCTACTGTTTTATTGGAGGTTATGAAAGGTTTATTTTGTTATAAACTGTTTTTTTGGATAAGATTCAATCAATAAGTTGGAAGAAGTGAAATTAATTTTATAATTGGACATTTTCACTAGCAGCTTAGACCAGCATAGGAAAAAACACTTATTTTATACATGTGTAGTACAGTGTATTATGTATTACTAATACTTGTGTCTTCCATTTTTTTGAATACGTTTGGGTGAACTTTTTTAATATTAATATTTTATTAATTGTAATTATGTAATTTTTAGAATGTGCAGAATGGAATGTTTTACATGTAGTAGTGGTTTCTATTCTGGACATGTATAAATATAATATGTTCTTGGTACAATATGCCAGCAATATATTATGAGTACAACCATTTGTGATGGTTACAAAAAAGTTGTCGGAAAATGTTTGAAAATTTTAAAACATTTGTAGTTGAAATTTCTTATGTATACATATGACTTGTCAATATTTGTATGCTGATAAAATTGCTTACAAAATAGCTTACAATGTAGAGTTTGTGCACAGTTTGTAGCATATTTTAATGAAGCCTATAATGAAGCATATAATTAATTATATGTACATTTCTTGCCTTGAATAGGTTCTTGATAAACATGTAGTATCAATTTATTTACAATGTGGAGGGTTTTGTACATGTATCTGTTTATAATTAACTTTTTCGTTTGAATTAGTCAGAATTATGTACATTGTATTTTATATTTCAAGTTAAATCAATGGTGTATTTGGTATTTCTTTTTCCCTCTTTAGTTTTGAACTGATCTTGTACATGTACTTATATATCCTAAGGTATGTCGAGTTAAAGCTTTTTTTTAAGCAACTTGAAAATAAACTTAGAGCATATGGTGCATAATACATTTTCATGAAAATATATTATTTATTGAGATGATTAATAGAATGTTAATATTTATTAGAGCCCTGCTTTGGAAGAATGGCATTTAATGCATGTGTGTAAAGTGTCATCCCATATTAGCTTGTTAACTCTTTCAGTGCTGGAACCGAATTTTGAAGGCCTTTGCAAACAGTTTGGATCCTGATGAGACGCCGCGTCTCATCAGGATCCAAACTGTTTGCTATTCTGATAGTATTCTTTGAAAAAAATCGAAGAAAATGCTTATTTAAGAAATTCAGCAGACAACATTTTAGCAGACGACAAATTTCCCAGCATGCAAAGGGTTAAGTCTGCATAGACAACATTTTCCATCCAAATGGGATTTTTGCTGAGACTACACAGGCTAAACTTGGACAATACTTTAGTCACATGCATTAAGCCCCGTTTTCACAGAGCAAGGCTCATTAATTTTTTCGATCTGAAAATGTGTGTACATGAACAATAATCATTACATTTGTATCCTAATATGATGGGCTTAGATCTTAGAGCCTTTTTGTTTGTATTAGTTTTAAAAAAAATCCTTCGCATAAGGAACATCTATCTTAGTGGTGTGAGTACAGACAGCTATCTTAGTGGTGTGAGTACAGATTATCAGAATTCACAATTGAAAACAACTTCAATCTCTTAATTCCATTAGTCATAAATGTATTTGTAAAATAAATTAAGTGAAATGATCTTTATTCTTGTACACAATTTTTTGTAAGCTTTTAAATTTCGAACCAACTTTTCGATATATTTCGTTTCGAACTATTTCGACATGATTGTGTTAAGCTTAACTGGAAAAACAGTTGTGGTTTGTTTCAACAATGAATGAACAGCATATATAAGATATAAGATACTTTTTCAAATGCCTATCATGCTTTTTTCCAGTGACAGTTAATTTAGATGAATAACAGCAAGTACTGATTTTTTTCAAATGTTTGTTAAATGGGCAAAATTGTTCCCTTATTTAACCTACAGTGATGAGCACAATTTGTTCATTATTGTTGAACAGATTCTTTCTGTATTTCTGGTTGTTTCTTTACAATCGTTTTCCTTACAAACTCTAATGTCTTTCAAAAGCATGTGTTGAATCGCAAATGTTTATAGACTTGTTAATGTTAGCAATACTAGATACAACACTTCATCAATGTATTATATAGTATGACATTTCTATGTATTGTGTACAATAATATTTTGTAAATAGCTTATATTTTATACAAGTATTGATATTAGCTGACTGTATTTACTTTATAGCAGTGCTGTGGTTTTTGTTTGAGAGTTTTTGCTTGTTTGTTTTTGAGATTTTTACCCCAGTTTTGTTCCATATAAAAAATGACTATTATGTGGACCTCCCAACAAATTGTTTTTAAACACAAAATAGTGTTTATAATAGGAGATATGAAAGTAAATTACATAGAATTAAAAGGGGCTTTATTTCATGTTTCAATGTATTTACCTAAATTATTGTGTACATGTTAAAATAATTCTTTACATTTTTTAATTTATTTAAAAACTGGACTGGCTAGCCCGAAAGAGTAATTGACTTTAAATCTAAAGATCATGGATTCAATCCCGACACGGCCATATAATTTGCTTGGGATTTGGCAAATTCTCCCCTGCTTTATATTCAAGTTGGGAAGATGTGAGTTATTAGCAAAAGTTCATGCAACTTGTATTGGTAAACCAGCTGACCCAGGAAAAGTGTGAACTGTGAGTCTGTTGTGAATTGAACTTAGAAATGTATTTCCCTTGTTTGTATTACATGTACAATAAATTAAATTGTATAAGTATTGCATGTCCTCAGGCTTTATCCTTTTATAGGGGCCTTTTCACAGATTTTTGCATGTTTTGAAGTTTGTCATTAAATGCTTTATATTGATAATTGTAAACATTGGAAATAAAAAGCTCCAGTGAAAGATTGAGAATAAAATTAAAAAAGAAAAAACAAGTAACCCACAACTGGGTTCGAACCACTGACCTCTGGAGTCCTAGAGTAAAAGTATGAACCATTTAGATAACGGCCATCTGCGCTCAAATATAAAACGACAACAACAGAACTCTCCAAATTATTCAATTGTTTCGCGTTGCAACG
This sequence comes from Dreissena polymorpha, assembly GCF_020536995.1. NCBI lineage: Eukaryota > Metazoa > Mollusca > Bivalvia > Myida > Dreissenidae > Dreissena > Dreissena polymorpha. The sequence goes on along the minus strand of NC_068355.1, from coordinate 38,303,217 downwards.
CTTCATAACTTTCAGGTTTTTAAATCGTCAAAAGATGCATAAAAAACACATGTAGTGGATATTTTAGATCATGGTTAAAGTTCCGTATTACTATTTCCTCACAAATATCATAACTAAAACGAAAATTTGCAAATCTGAAACAACTTTTTGTAATTTTGTCAATTTACCCAAACGTGAAAAGGCCCCTTTAATGTCAACATTAAGTTTTGGAAGAAACTTCCAGCCAACTTACTGATTTTTGACACTGATTTTTTTGCTAGTTTGTGAAAGAAAACATAGACCTGGGCCCAGTATCATGAACATTCTCAATGTTTAAGATCAAATCATATGATGAGATTTGAGTTTGTAATGTTGATTTCACTTTGTTGTTGGCCTGGGCAGAGCTGTTTCCTATATATGAGGTACCATTAATAAACATTGCGCATTATTATGCATGTGTGTGCAGTTCCATTATGTATTGACTACCTACAAAGTATGTTATTAGCATTTTTTTTTCATTACTGGGGAAAATTATACATGCAAGTAAATGTCTGGCATTCAGAACCTGTGCATACTTATGTGAATTGTTACAACTAGTATCCCTTAATAGCGAGTTATATTCAGAAAGTCATACATTTCTGTGAGGGGAGTGGTTGATTTGTAGGTGGGTGTTGAGTGCTCGAGCATACTGCTTTCTTGCAATTTGAATCTCGTGTTGTTGTTAAAAGGTAGTGAACATTATTATCCTAAAATTTAACATACATTTAAAAAACTGATTACTAATCTTGTACACTTTTTGGCACAGATCATGGTGCACAGATCTTGTTCAATGTTACCTCATTAATTTTTGTGACATTTTAAGTATTTGACAGCGATATACACATTCATATTCTGGTTGTATTAATACATAGCATATGTACATTGTTAAATAATTTTTGAGACAAGTTGAATTTTTGTTTTGCTTTATAATGCAAGGTTGTTAAAATTTATCAGTTGTTGCTCATTTTCCCTTTTTTTACAATTAGTTTGTCTAAAAATGTTTTTTCAGCAAAGTTTAAATTGCATATATTTTCAAATCTCTCTTAGTTGCTACATACCCATGAAGCATAGCTTTCTTTGCCTTAAAACCATTGTATTCTGTTTGTAGCTTTGTAATGCAGCAGTGCCTTAGCAAGCTAGTAGTGTATGTTTGACAACACTATTTTTCCAAAACCTTTGAATAGTCTGAACTTGTACTGGTAATAGCATGTAAACACTTCAGGCTAGAAACTACATCATCGTAACATTTAAATCAGAGCTATATAATAGCATTCTTTGTACGCAAAAAAGGCAAACAAATAATCAGTTCTTAGCACTTGAAAAAAGTATATTTGAAAATAAATTTGAAAAAAAAGTATATTTGAAAATAAAAATGTTGTGCTTGTATTTTTGTTTGCTTTTAAATTTGACACTTTTTGCACACAAACAATTGTTTTGCATGATGTGTCATTTTTTAGTTGTGAGCGTTAGAAAGCAACTAATGTAGAGGCAGTTTTGCAAGTCAGTCTGCTGTTGGCTATGCTAGGAACGATAACTGCAAGTCGGTCTGCTGTTAGCCACGCTAGGAACGATAACCACTGCCTGTTTATACTTCACCACTGGTACACTGCAGAAAGCCTGTATGCAATCAATATTAGTGTTTAAGAGCTTGTGCGACGATATTTGCCAATCTATTGTTTATAACAGCTTAAAATCTTTACATATGGGCTGCTTTCAGGGAAAACGGGGCTTAATGCTGCATTAACAGTATGTCGTGGGCAAAATTGTTTCTCAATAATTAAAAAAAATAGATAAAGTATAAGATACACAAAACACAACATGAACATGATTATAGGCTTGTTATTCTGTTGCAAGGAAACCCAAATTCTAAAGATGGTTGCCAGTGCAGCAACTAATTGTGAAGAAAAAAGAGACATATTGTTGTTATTTTGTCTAAGTTATCTCTATAACATAAATATGAGGATAAACATCTCGACCTGTGGTTTAAGACACACTCTTTATAAATTTGAATGGGTTGTGTTCATTTCAAACTTGCAATATAAAAAGCTATAACAAACTGAGTTGCGTCTAATATTATGCAATAGCAAACAACTTCAGTGCCTTCAGCGCTTTGATTTCATATATGCTATGATGCTGTGAATAGTTATGTGTCAATTGTGGTGTGGAAATGATTAAACGTTCTCTTGGGATAAAAAAAAAATAGCGTGACATATCTGCAAGCAGTGCTTCTTTATCTTGAGATATGTTTTATTCAAATACAATTTATGCATCAAAAAACATATTTTTGGTTTGCGCCATTGTGGCCTTTTTATGCCCCCAAGAAGGGCATATAGTGATCACACTGTCCATCTGTCTGTCCTTCCGTCACACTTTTGCGTTTAGGTTTTGAAAAATGCTCATAACTTCTATGTCGCTTCAGATGTAACCTTCATATTTGGTATGCATGTGTATATGGACAAGGCCTTTCCAAATGCACAAAAAGTTTGACCCCTTTGAGCTTGATCATGAACTTTGGGTCCATGCTTAGTTTTCGAAATCTGCGTTTATGTTTCGAAAAAAGCGTTTTTGGGGGGCATATGTCTTTAGATGGAGACAGCTCTTGTTTAGCTGATTTTTGTGTTTTACATAATGCAAAATTTCTAATTGTATAAGTGATGTTAATTTGTTTAGAAAATTATTGAACCAATAGGCAATATGAAGTTTACCAAAATTTAATTGTTAAGCAAGTTGAGCATTTAAGAAACAAGATGAATACGTTGCATCACTATGTTAAATTTAAGCAATAAATAGTGCAGGTATGAAATGATAATTTGACTTGTTGACAAAATGTGTATACATGATTGTTTTATTGCTTAGCATCAAGGTTAAGCTTGTAAGATTATATATTCTTTTATAGTATCTTATAGATTATGATTGAACGGATACAATATATGAGGAAACTTGTCCATAAATTGGGTTGTTGTGAAAATATATTATTATTGTAAAGAACAATTAACATATATTCTTATAAAATTACATTTCAACAGTTTGAACACTCTTTGATTGTTTTCCTAAGGATTTCAATTGTTTGGTTTTCTTAACATGTCATTAAACATGAAGTGTCAATAGTTTTAAAAGACCCTAATGATTTGGTTGTATTAGTGTATGTAAAGACTGCCACGTAAATTGTTGTTTAAAGTGTGTTCATGAGTCCTTAATGTATAAAAAACATTACCTACCAAAAAAACAACCAATTTTACTACCCGGTATCTATTCTATGTACCAGTATTTGTGGATAAAGATTACACTTTTGAAAGTTATATTTCATATTTATTATAAGATGAATATATAACCTGTAATAACTTATGTTAACTCTGATCTATGCTTGATAAGTACAAAACAATGTTTCATTTATGTGATGGGTTTATTCATTATATTACTAGTCAGAAATGTCTGAATTATAACATTGATAACCATTAAAGATTAACTGTACAAGTTGTTTTTTTCACTTTTTGTCCATTTACTTCTTCATATAATAGTACATTTATTTTGAATGTACTTGACACCACCCCATACCAGACTGCTGGAATTTCCTCATGGGGGATACTCTGGTTTCTCTCTAAGCACAAGACCACTCACAAACTGCGCATGCATATCAAGAGGACATTTGTTGTTTTCAGTAGCTTATCAATAAATGAGTATTATCAGAAATTTATATTTATGCCCCCCTTCGAAGAAGAGGGGGTATATTGCTTTGCTCATGTCGGTCGGTCCGTCCGTCCGTCCACCAGGTGGTTGTCAGATGATAACTCAAGAACGCTTCGGCCTAGGATCATGAAACTTCATAGGTACATTGATCATGACTCGCAGATGACCCCTATTGATTTTGAGGTCACTAGGTCAAGGTCACAGGTGAAGGTCACAGTTACTGGAAATAGGCATTTTAAGGATTTAGCATGGTTCAAACAAGGGAAACAACTATCGTTTATGCATGTTCTTTTTGTTACAGCATTTGCCTCCCTTGTAATATATTGAAATTTTACCAAATGTAAGGCTACAATGTAAGGCTACCACTACTACTACTGCTGCTGCACCACCAACACCACCACCACCGTTTACAGTGACAAAAAACGTATTCACACAATGGCTGCTACTACAACTTATAGCCCATATAGGGGGGCATGCATGTTTTACAAACAGCCCTTGTTTCAACAGTGACACAGTTTCTAGTTAAAATATTAATTTTCTATGATCATAAGACTATAAAAATCAATAATATACAGAAAATCCACAGTATATTCAAATGCGAAGAATTTAACTTGAGAATTCTGCTGGAATAATGATGTCATATGACAAGAAAATTGTCTTTTCAAATTGAAATAACAAATAATTTTCCCTTTTTGTTGGCTGTTTGCAACAGTAAATTATTGTTTTTCAATCACTGATATTTCACTATAAACCACAAGAAAAAACGCATGAATTAAATAATTAAGAGATGTGTATGTCAGAAAAATGCCCCCTACTGCGCCGCTTTGAAATAAAATTTCTATTTATCATTTTGCACGTAAAGAAATCATCTCCCTTTAAAGCTTATTACTTCCCTTGGATTTTGTCCAATCCGACGGGGTGAGGGGGGGGGGGGGGGGTCTGTAGACAGTCAAAAATGACCAAGTCAGACATCACTGACAACCAAGGCCTGTGGTTTATCAAAGAGATCATAGAAAGAGTTCATCATGTATCTATGGATACAAGTCCACAGGTATGTAATGAACCCTAACATTCACAAATTAATACAGGAAAGAAATGATAATTATATCATTTAAAAAAAAAACTTAGACAAATCAATCATTTGAGTTAGAAATAATCAAAATAACAAGATGTGTTTGTGAAACACAATGTCCCCCTATATGACGTTTGACCTTGAAGGAGGACCTTGACCGTGACCCTTCACCACTCAAAATGTGCAGCTCCATGAGATACACATGCATGTCAAATATAAAATTGCTAGCTTCAATATTGCAGAAGTTACATTACATGAACAATTTTGACCCATATATTTGACCTAGAAGGATGACCTTGACCTTTCACCACTCAAAATGTGCAGCTCCATGAGATACACATGCATGCCGAATATCAAGTTGCTATCTTCAATATTGCAAAAGTATTCATAAAATAAGAGATTTGGGCCACATATATTTGACCTCTGACCTTGAAGGATGACCTTGACCTTGACCTTTCACCACTCAAAATGTGCAGCTCCATAAGTTACACATGCATGCCAAATATCAAGTTGCTATCTTCAATATTGCAAAAGTATTCATAATATAAGCGATTTGGGCCACATATATTTGACCTCTGACCTTGAAGGATGACCTTGACCTTTCACCACTCAAAATGTGCAGCTCCATGAGATACACATGCATGCCAAATATCAAGTTGCTATCTTCAATATTGCAAAAGTATTCATAAAATGAGCGATTTTGGCCACATATATTTGACCTCTGACCTTGAAGGATAACCTTGACCTTTCACCACTCAAAATGTGCAGCTCCATGAGATACACATGCATGCCAAATATCAAGTTGCTATATTCAATATAGCAAAAGTTATTGCAAAATGTTAAAGTTGGCGCAAACCAACCAACCAACCAACAGACCAACCAACAGACCAACCAACCAACAGACAGGGCAAAAACAATATGTCCCCCACTACTATAGTGGGGGACATATAAAATCTGTACAGTAACTGTGAAAAGAACTTAAATTCTTGGTAAGAATATATATAATCTGAGATTTATAATTATATAAATTACTAACCTTGAAAATAATTGTCTGTAACAAATCTCTATTTTTAGTAGCAAATAATTAAAAGCCACTACTGTGACTGTAGATTAACCACTCAAATTGTGCAGCTCCATTAGATACACATGCATGCCAAATATCAAGTTGCTATGTTCAATATTGAATAATTATCTCCCTTTAAAGCTTATTTCTTCCCTTGGATTTGTATTTTTGACCTTAGACCTTGACCTTTTACCACGATGTGTTTGTCAGAAATACAATGCCGCCTACTGCGCGGCTTTGATTTATTAAACAAAAATATATAATTTGGCAGGTCCTATAATTATGTCAATTTAAAGCTTATTACTTCCCTTGGATTTGTTTTTTTGACCATGTGACCTCGTTTTTGACCAGGCATGACCCATATTAAAACTTGACCTAGATATTGTCTAGATACAACTTCTGACCAAGTTTCGTGAAGATTCGATGAAAACAATTTAAATTAGAGAGCGGACGAAAAAGTGTGACAGACAGACTGATGGACAGTGCGAAAACTATATACCCCCTTTTCTTCGAAAGGGGGCATAAAAACAAGATGTGTTTGTGAAACACTATGTCCCCCCATATATATTTGACCTTTGACCTTTCACCACTCTAAATGTGCAACTCCATGAGATACACATGCATGCCAAATATCAAGTTGCTATCTTCAATATTGCAAAAGTTATGGCCAATGTTTAAGTTTGATGCAAACAAACCAACAGACAGGGCAAAAACGTCCCCCAATATAGACATATTGATTGCTTATGTTTTAAAGAAGTGTTACTTTAATGACGATTCTGAGTTCAGGTATATTTTCCACAATCTATTGAACATTTGTAAAGACAAACAAGGGCTGTTTGTAAAACATGCATGCCCCCCTATATGGGCTATAAGTTGTAGTAGATGCCATTGTGTGAATACGTTTTTTGTCACTGTGAATGGTGGTGGTTGGTGGTGTAGTGGTGGTAGTGTGGTAGTGGTGGTAGTGGTAGTAGAAGAAGTAGAAGTAGTAGTAGTAGTAGTAGTAGTAGTAGTAATAGTAGTAGTAGTAGTAGTAGTAGTAGTAGTAGTAGTAGTAGAAGTAGTAGTAGTAGTAGTAGCAGCAGCAACAGCAGCAGCAGCAGCAGCAGTAGTAGCAGCAGCAGCAGTAGTAGTAGTAGTAGTATGCATTACAAAAATGCAGTTAGCCTTACATTTGGTAAAATTTAAATATATTACAAGGGAGGCAAATGCTGTAACAATAAATTTAAACTTATTGCATTTGTTTCCCCTGTATATAAGAAAGATATAATAGTGTATTACCTCCCCTGTCATGCTTATATTTATATAAATCAACAAAATTAAACATTAACACAATATTTAATATACAAAATATACAAAAAATCTCATATTCTGATAATATTTTTACAGATCCACTGTATTTTACTAAAAGGATGATGTTTCATTGGACTGATAATTATAGATTTAGGATTACAGACCAGTTCCTTCAGTAATATTGTACAGAGTGTGCCCTGTTGGCCGCGTATGCATTCTTGAGTTATCATTAAACAAGAGGGCCATGATGGCCCTGTATTGCTCCACTGTTTTTTTATGCGAAAAAACGCGCAATGCGCATGGGTTGAAATGTACTCAAGCATGTGACTTTCTCTGTCTATCCCTCGTCCCATTGGGCCCTTAAAGTTGGAAGGGTGAGCATTTTTATATATGGAAAAAGTTACTACCGTGTTAACTAAACAAACTAAAAAGCCCGTGAATTGTTCCTTTGAAGCACAGTCCCATTGCTTATAACGTAGGTACATTTATCTCACCAAAAGATATTGTCGTTCTTTCTATTTCACATATTTTTAGATGCTGAAGATCAAATGTACGCATTTGATTTGAAACAGATTCACAAGACCAGTAGGAATCAAAATGCCTTAACCCTTTACCAAACTACACATTTTGGACTTTCCCAATTTGAAAAAGGTTGCAGACGACAATTAAATTGTAATGGAATATTAAGGAAATAATCAGGTAGGGTAGAAATAATTGTGATAAAAGGAGAAATTGCTCATCTTGAGCAATTTCTCATTTTATCATAATTTTTTATAAAGTCGTCAGCTATAAACCCGTAAAATCCTGTTGGTGTTTGGTAAAGGGTTAATAATCTCTGGTTCCTTCTTAGAGCCTTTCACACATTTATAACAAATACAATAGTAGCATCTTTCTTTGTAAAGAATCATCTCAAACAAGGGCTGTTTGTAAAACATGCATGCCCCCCCATATGGGCTGTCAGTTGTAGTGGCAGCCATTGAGTGAATACATTTTTTGGCACTGTGACCTTGACTTTTGACCTAGTGACCTGAAAATCAATAGGGGTCCATCTGTGAGTCATGATTAATGTACCTATGAAGATTCATGATCCTAGGCGTAAGCTTTCTTTAGTTATCATCCGAAAACCTTTTTTTTTTGTGAAGTCACTGTGACCTTGACCTTTGACCTAGTGACCTGAAAGTCAATAGGGGTCATCTGCGAGTCATGATAAATGTACCTATGAAGTTTCATGATCCTAGGCGTAAGTGTTCTTGAGTTATAATCCGGAAACCATTTTTCTAAGTTGAGTCACCGTGACCTTTGACCTAGTGACCTGAAAATCAATAGGGGTAATCTGCGAGTCATGATCCATGTACCTATGAAGTTTCATGATCCTAGGAATAAGCGTTCTTGAGTTATCATCCAGAAAACATTTTACTATTTCGGGTCACAGTGACCTTGACCTTTCACCTGAGAATCAATAGGGGTCATCTGCGAATCATGATCAATGCAACTATGAAGTTTCATGATCCTAGGCATAAAACGTTCTTGAGTTATCATCCAGAAACCATTTTACTATTTCCGGTCACCGTGACCTTGACCTTTGACCTAGTGACCTGAAAATCAATAGGGTTCATCTGCGAGTCATGATCAATGTACCTATCAAGTTTCATGATCATAGGCATAAGCGTTCTTGAGTTATCATCCGGAAAACATTTTACTATTTCGGGTCACCGTGACCTTGACCTTTGACCTAGTGACTTCAAAATTAGCAGGGGTCATCTGCGAGTCATGATCAATGTACCTTTGAAGTGTCATGATCCTAGGCCTAAGCGTTCTTGAGTTATCATCCAGAAACCATCTGGTGGACGGACATACGGACGACGGACGGACCGACATGTGCAAAACAATAAACACCCTCTTCTTCGAAGATGGGCATACATATAATTAACAACCCACACATCCCTCAGACCAGCA